>NW_028293165.1:27500-35000 GCF_960531495.2 Zeus faber | reverse complement strand
TGGCCGGGAACCAACATTGCTGAAGGGACGAGATTTTTGAAGGTGCGTTTCGGCAAGGAGATAACATAATTGCCGTACTCGGTGAAATTCGAGACGCTGGCCGGAGTGGAGCACGATCGGCAGATAAAAGTGTGCAGACAGTGCATACGACCGGGGCACGTCCTGAGAGAGTGTCCCGAGTTCAAATGCTTTAAATGTGGACAACAGGGGCATTACAGAAGAGAGTGCATGGCTGAAGATGCACGATGCAACGAGTGCCAGAGGAGAGTAGATTTCTGCGAATGCAGAGAGGGGGAGTCAGAGAACGAAAACAGCAAAGGACTCTTTGACTCGGAGGGAGAGGGCGGACAACAAGAACATACAGATGAGGAGCAGATTGCGGAGAAGGAAGACGACGGCGCGGCGGTGCAGCAGGAGCGGCAGAGGCGGGTGGCGGACGAGTGGGGAGCGGAGGAAGAGGACATCCAGCCGGGCCAGATGAGGTCGGGGAGGAAGCGAGTGGAGAAGGAGGTGCCTGGGGGATGTGCGAGGACGGATCGGGCAGACAAGGACGGAGTGGGAGATGCGCGAGGGACGGGAGCGCACCAACCAGCGGAGGAGGACGATTGTGAATGGGGGACAGAAGAGACATCTCAGGCGGTGGACATACAGCAGGAAGGGCCATCTGGCTCGAAGGAAGGAACTACGGATCATTCTCCTGGGAGAGCACTAGCGACCAAGAGGAAGGTGAGGGGGAAGAGGGACAGAGAGAGGGAGGGAAGAAAGATGGGGAGGAGAAGGGTATGAGCAGGGGGTCTGAATAATACATCTAATTAAAACATCTGAAAATGAGTGTGTACAATATCACATCAATAAATGCTAATGGGTTGAGGAGGAGGGAGAAATTTAGAAAGCTGGTTATGGTGTGCAATGCGGATACAGGAGACGGGATGGACGCAGGAAATGATTCCTTTGCTGGGGGAGGTTTGGAATGGAGAAATTTATGTTAGTAATGGTACGAATACATCATGTGGGGTGGCGATCTTGGTGAAGAGGGGGGTGCTAGAGGGAGTACAACAGAGTGCTGCGGATGGAAAGGGGAGGGTAGTGGCCATAGATTTTAGGTTTCAAGGTATAGAATGCAGGCGGCTCAACATCTATGCTCCAAATGTGGAGAAGGACAGAAAGGCCTTCTTTGAGAGCCTGGAACCGCTCATTGTACCAAATGTCATTCTAGTGGGGGATTTTAACCCGTGGTGTGATAGGCTGGACGCATCAAGAACAAGCAAATTTAAAGCGGACGCCTCAAGGAAGGCCTTTCTGGACTTAAGGGAGCGTAGAGAACTGGTAGATGTGTGGAGGGAGGGGAATTGGGGGAAGAGGGGGTATTCAAGAAGGCAGATGGGGCGATCAGAGCTGAAGCAGAGCAGGATAGATCTATGTTTAGTGGGGCCTGAGTGTGTAGGGAAAGTGCACAGCATGGAGTATGTTTTTGTAGGTTTTAGTGATCATGCAAAAGTGTGCTTTAAACTGGGGCAGGGGGATAAGAAAAAAGGAGGGGGTACTTGGTGCCTGTATACAGACCTGTTGACAGATGAGTGCTACGTCAGAAAAATCGACGCAATAATACAGGATTGGAGCACGAGGGGAATGGTGCAGGGGGAGGCGGTGGAGTGGTGGGAAGGATTTAAAGCTAGAATTAAGAAGAGTAGCATTAGGCATGCCAAGAGAAGAAGATGGGAGGGGCAAGAGAGATTTGATAGCTTGCAGAAAAGAATGAGGGAGGAGGTGGAGCTTATAGAACAGAACCCGGATCACAGTGTGAGGGCATTGGTGCGGCTGAAGCATGAGATGGGGAAGTATGAGGAAGAGAAATGCAGAGGAGCGCTAATAAGGAGCCGGGCTAAATATGCGATGGAGGGAGAGAGATGTACGGCCTTTTTTCTGAGCCTGGAGAAGAGTGTGCAGGAGAAGGCATACATAAAACAGGTGAGAAATAAGAGGGGAGAATTGGTAGAGGGGTTTGTAGAAGTAATGGAAACGGTACAGGAGTACTATGAAGATCTATATAAGGAAGAAGGGGTCAGCATAGAGGAAGGAGAAGAGATACTCAGGACTGTTAGAGCAAGGATCACAAAGCAAGATAGAGAACAGTGTGAGACGAGTTTAAATATGAGAGGGATAAGACTGGCCATACGGGCGCTACCGACACGGAAGAGTCCGGGGGGGGGTGGGCTAACATCGGAATTTTATAAAAAATTTGAAAATGGGAGAGCACCTTTACTGATGAGGATGTTTGAAGGGATAAAGAAGACAACGAGGGTGCCTGAATCAATGGCGACGGGGATAATCAAACTAATTTACAAGAAAACTGGGAGCAGAGAGGAGCTGAAAAACTACAGGCCCATAACCCTACAAAACACTGATGGTAAAGTACTGGCTAAGATTTTGGCAAACAGGTTGAAACAGACGCTGGGTAAAATTATTGGGACAGCACAGGCATATAGTGTGCCATGTAGGGACATTGCTGACACTTTACACACAATCAGGGATCTAAAGCAACACATGACGCAGACAGGGGGGATATTAGCAGCTCTGGATTTGAATAAGGCATTTGACAGAGTTAATCATGATTTTGTATACAGGACAATGGTTACATTCGGGTATGGTCCAGAGATAGTAGGGTGGATAAAAACAACACTCAGCGAGTCTAGAAGCCGCGTAAAATGCAATGGTGTGCTGACAGATGTCTTTAAATTGGGTAGATCGGTGAGACAGGGGTGCCCCCCGTCCTCAAGTTTATATACCATCTCGGTTGAGCCGCTGGCTACACTAATAGAACAAGACAGCAGAATCAGGGGGATAGAGATGCCAGGAGGGCGGACCTGCTGTTTAAATCAGTACACAGATGACATCACCGTGACAGTAAGGGATAGGCAGAGTCTTGGAGTGGTCCTGGAGTGTGTAAGAAGATATGGGAGGGCATCAGGGGCTAAAGTAAATATAGAGAAATCCCAAATCATGTACATAGGGGACGTGGGGAGTGGTGAGGAGGAGAAAGAGCTTAGGTTTAATAATCAATATATCAAAATATTAGGGATTTACATGACGGCTGACGGAAAGGAGGGGAGGAATATGACTGAGGACTACAGGACTGAGGTACTGAATAAAATGAAATGCTGCCTGAACCACTGGAAAACTAGGAAAATAAAGTTGGCAGGAAAGGTGGTGATAGTAAATATGCTGATTATGGCAAAAATAGGGTATGTCTTGAATGTAATGGACATGCCAGAGTGGGTAGTTAAAGGAATAGAGGGTGAAATAGGGAAATTTATATGGAATGGAGGGCCAGCAAGGATAGCGAGGCGGACCCTGATAGGAGGGAGGGAAAAGGGGGCTCTCAACCTGATTGATTTGAGGAGTAGGTGGAAGGCGGCGAGGATCAAAACAATTAAGAAATATATATATAATAAAGAGGAGAATGGCTGGAAGGCCTTCTTCAAAGAATAACTTTATAAGCATGCGGGATGCCAGGAATATGGACTTTTAGTGTCAATGAAGAAAGGCATGATGTCAACGGTGCCAGCCTATTACTAAGAAGTGTTCTTGGTATGGGCAGAGCTATTAAAGCAAATAGTATACAATTGTGATACAATAGACATGGTGCTGAACCAGCCGGTCCTATTAAATGAAAGAATCAAATACAACCAGGGAACTACTTATAATAAGGATTTTTGGTATGCGGGGTTGAGAAAGCTGAAGGACTACACGTATGAGTAGTCCTTCAGCTATCGTGAGTGGCGATAGTGGCGCCGCCCCTAGCGGTCCCCTGCGCCGGCGCTCCGGTTTCTTTCTTACTCTTTAGTATTTTTTTCCTTTTTTTATCACAATGTTCGCCAGAAAAACATCAACAATTAACTCATACGGCCGCGATGCACTCATGGATATAAAAATTTCCCTAAACGAACAACTTTGGGACTTTTTATCCGTGGGAGCAGAGTGGCCGGCGGAAATCCTACGCGGGAACACTCGCAACAACAACAAAAATGGAGTCGCTGTTCCACGAGCCGGCCCACGGAGGAAGCACCGAGGTAAACGAGGCGGCATTCGGGTCAGAATGAGGACGCAACCTTACCGTCAACCTCTGCCAAGCATCCTTCTTGCTAACGTCCAGTCACTGGAGAACAAGATGGATGAACTTCGAGCGAGGATTCAATTCCAGCGTGACACGAGGAACTGTTGCGTCCTCTGCCTGACGGAAACATGGCTGAACCCACTGGTGCCGGATGAAGCCATACGTCCAGCCGAGGCCTTCTCCGTGTTCCGCGGCGACAGAACGGGAGAGTCGGGGAAATCCAAAGGTGGAGGCGTCTGCCTAATGGTAAACAACCGCTGGTGTAACGCCAACAACACCAAATTCCTCTCCCACTCCTGCTCGCCGAACCTGGAACAGCTGACCATACTATGCCGTCCATTTTATCTCCCCCGGGAATTCAGCACGGTCATCATTACAGCCGTTTATATCCCACCGCAAGCGGACACCGACGCAGCTCTGTCGGTTCTGCACGATGTGTTGTGCGGATTCCAGAACAGACATCCCGACGCGGCTGTGGTGGTGACTGGGGACTTTAACAGGGCCAACCTTAAAAAAGTTCTGCCGAATTTCCACCAACACATCACGTGTGCCACCAGGGGAGACAGAACTCTGGACCATTGTTACACTCCTTACAAGAACGGATACAAGCCCGTCTCGCTCCCTGCTTTCGGGAAATCAGATCACGCCGCGATCTCGCTGCTTCCTGTTTACAGGCCTCTGATCGCGCGGGATCTGGTGATGACGAGGGAAGTGAAGCGGTGGACGGACCAATCAGAGGCTGCGCTTCAGGACGCTCTGACTGACGTAGACTGGGACGTGTTCCAAGCGAGCTCAAGACCTGTGCTAACCAGCTAGCTCCGGTGTTCACCACAATATTCAACATCTCCCTGGCTGAATCAGTGGTCCCGTCCTGTTTCAAGAGGTCCACCGTCGTTCCTGTCCCGAAGATCGCCTCTCCAACCTGCCTGAATGACTACCGTCCGGTGGCCCTCACCTCGGTGGTCATGAAGTGTTTCGAGAGGCTGATTAAGGATTACATCTGCGCCTCCCTCCCCCGCACCTTGGACCCGTTGCAGTTCGCGTACCGGCAGAACAGATCCACGGATGACGCGGTCTCTCAGGTACTGCACACCACGCTCACGCACCTGGATGGCCAGAAGGGGGCTTATGTGAGAATGCTGTTCATTGATTATAGTTCAGCTTTCAACACCATCGTCCCCACCAGACTGGCTGTCAAGTTGTTGGAGCTAGGATTGAATGGTCCGCTGTGCACCTGGATCCTGGACTTCCTCACAGGCCGCCCCCAGGTGGTCAAGGTGGGGAAGTACATGTCAAGCTCCCTCACCCTGAATACAGGATCCCCCCAGGGCTGCGTCCTCAGCCCCCTACTGTACTCCCTGTACACACATGACTGTGTGGCCAGGTCCAGCTCCAACACCATCATCAAGTTTGCTGACGACACCGTGGTCGTGGGCCTGATCACCGACTGCGATGAGAAGGCCTACCGCGAGGAGGTGGCTGACCTGTCACTCTGGTGCCAGGACAACAGCCTCCACCTGAACGTCAGCAAAACCAAGGAGCTGATTGTGGACTTTAGGCGTGGATCACAATCGAGGACGCACGCGCCGTTGTGGATTAATGGGACTTCTGTCGATAGGGTGAGCAGCTTCAGATATCTGGGAGTCCACATCACAGAGGACTTAACATGGACTGTTCACACAGACACTCTGGTGAGAAAGGCGAGGCAGCGTCTCTACCACCTCAGGCAGCTGAGGAAATTCCGGGTCTCGGTGAGGATCCTCAAGTCCTTCTACTCTGGAGCAGTGGAGAGCATCCTGACAGGCAACATCACTGCCTGGTTTGGGAACTGTACTGCCCAGGACAGGCGGGCCCTGCAGAGGGTGGTGCGTTCAGCTGAACCTACCACTGGAACTACCCTCCCCCCCTTGCAGGAGTTATACACCAGGAGGTGTAGTAGCAGAGCCCGTAGGATCATGAAGGATCCTCATCACCCCAACAACGGACTGTTTCAGCTGCTGCGGTCAGGCAAGCGCCTCCGCAGTCACGCAGCGAGAACAGAGAGACTGAGACGGAGTTTCTTCCCTCAAGCCATCAGAACTGTCAACGCTGACCTCACCAGGGGTCCTAACTGAGCCATGCACTAGGCTCCACTACCTACTGTACTGTATGTAGCATACTGTACCGCATACTGTGTCACTGTTCAGGGTTGTTCGTGATGCCGTATTGCTGCGCCGTACTGTTGTATACTGTGCTGTATTATCCCAAACACTACCTCACACTATTCACATTCACATGCCACTTTAATTCACATGCCACTTGAAATGCACATATCTGTATATACATAGCCATATTCCTTCAACCTATTCCATTTTATTTCAATTTATTTTTTATTGTATTTTATTCTATATATTTTTTATCTTATTCTATAAGTATTCCACTTACTGTATTACGTTTTAGGAGTCAGTTAGTCGGTCTATTAGAAAGGAATTTTCTACTTTTTATTTTATTTTATTTTATTTTTGTACTTTTTCCTAGGACTTCTTGTGTGCTATCACCGGGTGCGTTGCATTACATTTCACTGCATATATGTATGGAAGTATGTATATGTATGTGACAAATAAAAATCTTGAATCTTGAATCTTGAATCTTGAATGAGGTGATATCTGGCTTCTTGAGAGAGGGGCTGATAATGGATGCGGTGAGGGAATGGAATGATGAGCAAAGAGGTGCGAGATAAGCAGGATATATGAGAAAATCAAAAGTGTGGTGCCGGTGGAGTGGGTGGGCATGATTAATAGGAGCCATAGAGGGGTGAGAATGAGCCCGTTGCCAGATCTAAAGATTGAATGCGAGGGGAGAGTCAAAAAACTAGAGGATTGGAATGTGAGAGCGCTGTACAGGGATAGGTAAGGAAATGTGGCAACAAACAAACATTAAATGCAATAGTCTGGAGTGTGCGCAGAATGATTTCAAACTGTGGCATAACCGCATATACACCAATGAAGTTATACATCAGATAAATAGAGAGGTAGGGAGGGAGTGTGACGTGTGTGGAGGAGGAGTAGAAACGGTAATGCACCTATACATAGAGTGTACAAAACTAAGAAGGTTTTTGGAGAGGATAAAGGTTTTGATAGCAGCAAATGGGGGAGAGAAATATGTAAGTGGCGCTCAATGGAAGAAGGTATTTATTTTTGGGGTGGGAGAAAGAGACAAAAAGACCAATGTGGAGTTCTTGAATTACATTCTGAGTACTGCGAGATACGCAAACATGTTTTTTTTTTTTTAGAGGCATTATTTAAGAAGAATAATAACATAATATGGCAGTATAATAAGAGGAATTTGGAGTCGTTAGTTAAAGGGAGCACAACAGTTGTAATTTCTAAGGAGAAGGAAGTAGAGTT
>NW_028293165.1:20000-22500 GCF_960531495.2 Zeus faber | reverse complement strand
GATCAGCTGGCACACGTAACTAGATTACAGAAAAAATGCTTATATGGGAACAATTAAACGGCCAGGACCACCCTTCTGGCTTATCAAAATGGGTGCCGACTGGGCTAGAGGAAGGGCTTATGGCGGTATGCCAAAGCTTCCTCACCCTCGGATTTGTGGTTGGATTCGAGGTGTCTGAACGAAGCAACCTCCCCAGCGGGTGTTGGGAACAGCCAGCTGGTGTCACAAATGAAGTCCCTAGAAAGGGTTTGGGTGTAAAGAACAGCTTGCCCAAACTCTACATGGACAGAAAGTCCCGGACGGCGCAGACGCAGACCTCAGCCGAGGATTGGTGCACAGTAAGTGAGTGGAGGGCACCAACGGCTGACGGTAATGAACTCAGATCTTGGGTTTGGGGATGCCGAATACTTGACTCCGACACGGCCTGTTGTCCCAGAGAAGAGTCCTCTCGATGAGATTTTGGAGGCCTATGCGGCACGACCCAAGGAAACCCATCAACCGCAGCTTACCACCGAGAACCGGGATCTAGGTGAGCATATAGTAACGCCTGATCCAACTTGTGTAACCATTACGTTGCCGAGTCCTGAACTGGAATGTCCAGTGTGTGTGGTGAAGACCAGTGGGATCATGATGTTTGGTAAGCATTGCGCGAACCAGCATGCAGGTACACAGGTACTTTACATGTGTCGTAAATGTGGGCGGACCAATGCCAACGGTCACTCAATTGCGTGCCACGTCCCCAAGTGTCGGGAGGTCGTGGATGGCGTGAGAGAGGAAGGGGAGTTTGTATGCGAACTCTGCAGGAAAGGTTTTGAGTCGAAAGTTGGCTTGACGCAGCATAAGCGACACACCCACCCTGTTGAACTGAACAGGGAAAGGATTGCGGCGGGGGGTGGTGGCACAGGTGGAATTCGGGGGACCAAGCTGTGGAAAGCTGAGGAAGTTGAGGCCTTGATAAGGCTCGAACGAAAGTATGAAGGAAGACCGATGGCTAATATACTCATCGCAAAGGAGCTCGGCTCTGGAAAAACGGAAGAACAGGTGAGGAATAAACGAAGACTGCTGCTGGCTGAAAGGGCACGTCATGGCCTTGATTGTGAACAGAGTGACATAGATCAAGAACCTCTGGAAACAACGATCGCTCCACCACCTGTGTTGGACTCTGCTCGCAGGCAGCTCAGAGCTGCACTTGTGGGTAGGGACGGGATGGAGGGTGAGAGTGAGGTCAGGGCCTTGGCAGAGTTTGTCAGGGACGTGGATCAGAATCCTGATCTGATCCAGTCGTTAGCGTTAGATCTAATCTCCAGACTGGGTGAGCCAAAGGCTCCTCGCAGAGGTGGAGGGGGTAATGAACAACGTCGAGCCATGAAGGGGTGGGAGAGGCGACTCTCCCGCAAAAAGCAAGATTACCGGGTACATCAACAGCTGTACCTGAGGGATCAAGCAAGATTGGCAGCCCTTGTCCGAGACGGGGATGAAGGGGTGGAATGTACCTTACCAATTGAAGAGGTTCACGGAGCGTTCCGTGAACGATGGAAAGGGAAAGGACAATTCCACGGGCTCGGCAAGTTCAAATCCTCTTCCAAAGCTCGAAATGAGGAGTTTTATACGCCCATCCTGGCTGCTGAGGTAAGAGAAAACCTGGCAAAGATGAAAAATGGTTCAGCCCCTGGTCCCGATGGAATCAGGAAACAAGCATTGCTTGAATGGGACCCAAGGGGTGAACAACTTGGTTGTTGGTCTGGTTGGTCCATGGAGTCATACCGAAGGAATTCAAGGCGTGTCGAACAAAGCTGCTACCAAAGTCCAGGAATGCAATAGAGCTGGAGAACACAGACGGGTGGATACCCGTCACTATTGGTTCCATGGTACTGAGGCTGTTTTCTAGGATTCTGACGATGAGGCTGTCCAGAGCTTGTCCGTTGAATCCTAGGCAACGGGGGTTCCTTGCCGCCTCGAGTGGTTGCGCGGAAAATCTGCTGATCCTGAATGGGATCATTAAGCGCTCGAGGTTGACAGGGGACAAGCTAGCAGTCATATTTGTCGACTTTGCCAAGGCGTTTGACTCCATAGCTCATGAACACATTCAATGTGCATTGGAGCAACGACAACTGGACAACCATGTGATAGAGTTAATCAAAAACTCTTAACTCTTAGTTTTGAATTATTTGCTCTACCGAGGCTATTGTACCAAGCCGATCTGGGGGGGGTGCCAGCAACAGCTCTTGCCATTGTCGACAGGATGGTCCGCAATGCGGTGAAGGCATGGCTCCATTTACCCCCTTCTACGTGTAATGGACTATTGTACTCCCGCAATCGGGACGGAGGCCTGGGAGTGCTCAGGCTTGAGCAGGCTATCCCAAAAATACAAATCCGAAGAGCTGGCAAAATGGCTAGCTTGGAGGATGAGTGGACAAGTCACATGACGATGAGTACTGTGACCCGAGAGGTGTGGTGTAGGATGTGGCGACAGGTAGGCGTTGGCCGGGAAGAAGTCCCA
>NW_028293165.1:0-15000 GCF_960531495.2 Zeus faber | reverse complement strand
ACAGCTGGCCCTTGTGGTTGACAAGGACCAGAAGGACTGGGATCTGCATTTGCCGTTGATCCTGATGGCTTACCGTTCAGCGACACAGGAGACAACTGGATGCACACCGGCTCTACTTATGTTCGGTAGGGAGCTCCGGACCCCGACCGCTCTGGCATATGGCCTGCCCCCCGACACTTACCAGGTACTGGCTGGTACGGAGTATGCTATCCTGCTCAGAGAGAGGGTGGAGATGGCACATGAGTTTGCGAGGGCACAGGCTGAGACTGCGGGGGCGCGACAGAAGCGAGCGTATGATGAGCACACAAAAGGGAATCACTTCGACGCAGAGGACTTGGTGTGGGTCTATGCACCGAAAAGGATCAAGGGAAAGTCGCCTAAAGCTGCAGAGTAAATGGATCGGGCCCTGCCGTGTTTTGGAACGGGTGGGAGAGGTGGTCTACAGGGTGAAGCTGGCTGTTCGGGGAAGAGTGGTGGTGCTGCACCGTGACCGTTTGGCGCCCTACAGGGGCGCGAGTCAACCAAACTATAGTCAGGCTTGTCGCACCCCTCCAGCTGTGCAAACACAACCTGAAGACGAGCCTTCTCCCCGCCGCAGTCTCCTGTGGGCTCACAGCGTTCATCTACACGTGCTGAAGGAGCCACATCCTCACCGCTCTCCCCAGGGGGGCCACAGAGTACATCGGGGCGGCAGCAGATGGAGATTCAGGTCACGCCACTGGGAGCAGTTGTTCCAACACAGGATTTCGGGGAGAGAGGAAGCGGGGAATGGGGGATGCAGCGACCCAGGCGACCCAGGAGAGTCCCCCAGCGCTACTTGGATTGAAGTTAGTTAGTTCCTCGAGGACGAGGAATTTAGAAAGGGGGGGGCAGTGTAACGCTGGGGTACTGTGTACATGTGTGTTCTGTTGCTTTAATTGAGGGAGGTGTCACTGGTTGGGGATTGGCTGCAGGCTCTGTTCCGGGAGAGAGAAAAAGGAGGGAAGCGAAGGTGGTGGTTGTGTTTGTTGGTGGTGCGGGCGGGGAACGAAGTAGCTGAGAGACACTGCCCCGTATCTATCATTTACCTTGGGCTAGCCACCCTGTTATTTGTTTTAATCCACTGCCCTCAACCTCGGGTTAGCTGTACGTCAGTACGTGACTGACAGGAAAATAAATCTGGGCTCAGTGTTTGAGTTAGCAACTTGGATCTTGTCTCCACGCCTCGTCTGTCAAGCTACCCCGCTAAACGTCACAATACTAACACATAGTATTTAAAGTCACTTGCTATAAAGTTCATGCATCTGGTAGAATTTAAGACTGCACAAATAATGTATAGCAAAATAAATCATTTACTTCCAAATTACATACAAAACATGCACTTAAATGGCTGAAAAAAAACTGTGGATTGATATAAAAGTTATTTTTTGTATTTATTAATTGCATGGAAGAAGCAGATGGAGGATGTGGACACAGTGGTCTCGCACGGCACGATTGGTCTGGGATAGTTGCAGCTACAGGTTTATCCTTGTATAAATTATTATATATACTTACAGGCAAAAAATAATTTTGTTTAATACATTTTATTGCAGATAAATCAGTGCAAACAGTGGTGTGGCTCACTCGCCGTAATGTGGCTTTGCGTTTGTGTTTACCATTAATGCGTGTGTGTTTTCCGTTAATGTGGTTGTGTTTCCTGTTAATGCAGTACGGTGAGCTCACAAGGCCAGTGTACAAGACTGTGTACATTATTATCTTAAGAGTGAAGAAAGTACTCATCCCGGAAACATTGCGAATGATAGCTTTCCAACGACTTCCAACCTAACAATAATTTAGCATGCTTTTACTTGAATTTAACCTTTGTAGCCATTATAGTGTTTATATTGTTAACTAAAGTGTTGTAATTTATTGCTCTATGGTAAATGTAACATAAATGATCGTAGAGTTTAGTAAAAAAAGAAACTTACTGGAGGACGATGACATTCTGTTTCACTTATTGCTGATGCTATTTCCCTCTGCCTCATCCTTATTGACTTCTCCTTGTGCATGCACACCTTGTTGAAAATTAAACTGTAGCCATCAGCCAGCTTGGTAAACATTACCATGGTAATGGAGAGCTCCACCAATCAGAGAGGTCGCTGTTTATTGATCGCTCTTCGGATTATGGGTAGTGTAGTGTAGTTGATATCATACAGACTTGTGGCTTCTACAGTCACAGCAATTATTACATTGAATTAGAATGAATAATTATATACATTGCGTACTATTTATGCAGTTATTTATAAATGTTTGAAACCCCAATGCTAAACCATTATTCCAAAACTACAATTCCACGCCAATTTTTAATGCATCTTGATTCAATTGCCTCATGAGTAAAGTAGTTGAACCTAAAAATAACTTGAAATTATGGGTGAAAAAACAACATGCATGTGTTTCTTAGGGTTCATTTGATCAGGAAAATGACCTACGTTGTCAAAATTTACATTTGTAATTTACAAAGCACAATTACTTTTAAACATTTGAAACCCTAAACCCAGCCAACTTCAAAAACTAAATTCTGCAACATTGTGTTATGCATCTCACTGCAATTGCCTCATGGATAATAGTTGTATTATAAACCTAAACATTAAACAAATGTGTTGGTGAAAAACAACCTGCATGTGTACTAGGGGTTAATTTGATTGGGAATATACCTGCATTGTCAGAATTTACATATGTAAAAAGCCCTGAATTATATCGTTAGTCCATTTTAAGCGCCCCCCCCCCCTTAATTTCTGAGATAAAGGGCTTCAAAGGTGACCTCTGGTCAAGGCTTGAATGTCAATAAATCTCTCAAACGTAGATATTTTAACCTTTAACCTCCAAAAGGAGACCTTTCCAAAAATGTTTTTGGTCTATGACAAAGTAAAAAATATCCAGCCCTGCCATTGTAGTGGGATGCCAAGTGTGGATTTTATGACAACTCACAATCTGAATTGGATAAAATGTGATTATTTTTGTTGGAGATGGACATGTCCGGCACTGGTCATCTTGACCAGTAGATGTCAGTTCATGCCTGAATTTGTCACGACCAGAGCTAGGAGAGACCCAAACGCACGACACAGAGAGACGAAAGGCAGGCAAAGGATGTTTATTAGCCTGGACGGTGGAGCTGGCCAGTGGGACCCGGTCTGGTAGGGATGGAGACGGGGCACGGGGCACGGGGCACGGGGCACGGGGCACGGGGCACGGGGCACGGGGCACGGGGCACGGGGCACGGGGCACGGGGCACGGGGCACGGGGCACGGGGCACGGGGCACTGGCTGTACAACTCTGGTAAGCTAGTTTACAGTCTGGCAAGGAATGGCTGGGAAGCTGAGACTAAATACTGTGCAGGTAATTGATCCCAGGTGTATGCAATTGGGCTCGAGTAGGGAGCTGCAGATGGGGCAAGGGCGGCCTCTAGTGGCGCTGGGAGGCCGTGGGCCTAACAGAATTACTCCTGACCTCCACCTGCATGGCCTGCACAGTCTAAAGGCCTCTATGTCTCGATGAAGTAACATTTAGGCACCTCTACCGTGAACTGTTAGTTTGAGGTTGTGACAGTTTCGCCTACTAGCCAGCACCTAAGTGGCATTTCAGGGACCTCCGGCACAGGGACACAGAAGACGGGGTTGTAGACAGCAGTTTATTGTCTGAAGTTGGCCAGTTGGAATAAGCCCAGGAGTAAATAGACATGTGTCATGGCAGGGGCTCCTCTCATGAGTGTTTGTGGGGATGGGGGTTTTACGTGCTGCTCGTTCGACCAACCAACGAGCAACATGTACAGTATGCAGCCACTCTGATCCTGGATTCACCAATTTCCTAGATCCATGTCAGGTGTGGCTGCTCAACTCACACCATCCCCACACAACAGAGGTGTTTGAGCTATAGTTTGTTCGATTTGTCTCGATTTGAGCATGTCATCTGAGCCCTTGTTTGTCAACTAACTGTACCGTGAAGGCCTACAAAGGTCAAATGTTTAAAAGAGGTCTATACTATTTAAGCCACTCCTCTTTTGTTATAATTGGATGTCTGACACACTTGGATTCGTCTCGACAAGTAGATATGATAAGACCCCTCATTTGTCACATTATATGAAGGAAAAGGCCCCCAATGGGGTCCCCGAAGCAGGGTTCTGGCCAAAATTGCTCCAAAATGGTTACTTCCATGCGCTCCTTTCCCGTGGACCAATATAGTCAATAGAGACACCGTTGGAATCAGCTTCATGTTAAGATTTTATTTCAAAAGACTTTTATTTTTACACTAAGGTGGATCCATAAACTCAATTTCTAGATCTAATGCATATATATATATACACACATACACACACACACACACACACACACACACCCTGTATATTCATTAATCCATGTTACATTTTACACACGCTGATGGGTAAATTCACATTTTCCACAATGCAGCTATGTATGCTGAGCCAGTGAGATGGAAGCTAGAGGACATTTTGCATACGGCTGAGCTTGTATCACCTGACCCTACCACTCTCAACCACATGGCGTAACTCTGTACACAGGCAATATCTGGTGGCTGTTAAAACAGCCTCTGCCAGTGCTGATGCCGTCATGTCGAGACTGTAGAATCTGGTTAACGTGTGTGGGGTAGCACAGGCCGCAACACCACACACCTGCTTGACCAAAACCCCTCGTAACAACACCCACAAGATAGCCAAACCCCAGGTATAATGTGTTTTCAGACCCTCTTGGCGTGTCAATGAGATCACTTCAAATATCCAGTGAGAGAGATGATCTCTGGATAGGGGTTTCCCAATTGTCTGATATCCATTACAGACAAAAAGCTGGTCGGACTGGCCTACGGTGCGCATGTGCTCCAATAATGCGCGGACTGGGCGCAGAGTATGCAGCCTCTTGTGCTCCTCTGACCCATGGGAAGAGGAGAAAATGAAGAGAGATCAGCTGTGGTCAATTTGAATCCCGCTTTTATGTTCTTGGGCTGAAAAGCTTCCATCCTGTTTCCAATTACCTAGATCCAGGTCAGGTCTGGCTGCTCAACCCACACAATCCCCACCCAACAGAGGAAGATTGATCTCTCAAAGAACAGACATTGTCAGAAATAATTATTTGTGTCAGATGTGATGAAGATATAATTTCACTGTTACAAGTTTACATCTACTCTTCCTGCCCAGTATCAAACTGGGGACCATCTGCATGTAAAGCCAATGATAGCAACTACACCACATCAACTGTCGTTGCCTACTTCCAGTGTTTTTGCATTATGGCCTATACCCATTGCCGTGGTTCCACAGCACATAGTCATTGGGCCTGCACAAAAAAAGGTAGTTCAATAATCGATATCTGCTTCTCTCGTGAAGAGGTAATCATATTTGTCTCAGATGATAAAGGTACCCTGTTTGAAAAAGGTCTGAAACAGAAACTTTTTTGTCCAGTATACTCTTTCTTCATTTGTACTCAGCTGGAGCCATGGGAGCCTTTAACTTTCAAGTGTCCCTTTTTTTCTAAAGCTGATAAAAAAAAGAAAAATTTCAAAAGTTATCTACTAGGCTTTCATTACATTTAAGTGGAGTGTTTGTCATGTTTCTGTTTAATTTAAGTATTGACTTGGTTATTGCAGTGTTGAGATTGTTCTCTCAAAGAACAAACATTGTCAGGAGCCTAATTATTCATTCCAGTTGTGATGAAAATAAAAAAGTTACTGTAATGAGCTTGCATCTACTGTTTCTGCCCAGTATTGAGCAGGGGACTTTGCATGTGTGGAGCAAACATGATACCCACTACAGCACTTCTCCTTGCTGCCTATGTATTTACATTTTGGTATACAACCATGACAGTGGTTCTGTACTTACTTATAGAGCATGCAAAATAAATTTGATTTCTGTTTCTCTAGTGAAGTAGTTATGCCTTTCGCCTCACATGTTAAAGTTCCCATGTTTGAAAATGTGCCGAAAGAAGTTTAATTTTGATTCAAAAATGATCAAATTCGCGTTCATTTTGTTTAAACAGTCTTTGTCATGTTTTGTTTTCATTCAAGTATTTACTTTGTTCGTGCTGTGTTGAGATTGTTCTCTCAAAGAACTGAAATAAAATTATAAGCTTCAATTGTGATGAAGATAGAAAATTATGTTAAAGGTCCCCTGTTTGAAAAAGGTCGGAAACAACATTTTTTGTCCAGGATACTGGACAACTCACAACAATATAATTTGTATGCAGCTCGAGCCAGGGAAGCCATTTTTAGCAATCTAGTGTCCCTTATTATATAGCTGATAAAAAAATGTATTTCAAAACTCGACTTCTAGGCTT
The DNA here is from genome assembly GCF_960531495.2 of Zeus faber. Classification (NCBI taxonomy): domain Eukaryota; kingdom Metazoa; phylum Chordata; class Actinopteri; order Zeiformes; family Zeidae; genus Zeus; species Zeus faber. The sequence continues at coordinate 8,707 of NW_028293165.1, read as the reverse complement.
TAACTCAATCTGATTTTCGATTACGAAATTCAGATTGTTCGCACTGTGGTATCCTTACTATTTCCTGGCTTTGACCCTCGCCTGAACTGTTTGTCGGATTTTGGAATGTGGACTTTGGCTTGGCTAGTGCTCAGCTAACGTTCAGCTATTGCTCCACTTGTGCTCGGCTAGCGCTAGTTAGCCTATTAGCTTAGCATATTGATAACTTTGCCGGTATCGATGACTACCTCCACGGACTGTGGGAACTGTTTGCGACTGGTCGACAGACTCAGCGCTCCAGAGAACTTGATCTTTTAAGACATCCACAGCCTGCTTGAGGATGTGCAGAAGAAGGATGAATTGTTTGTGTGTCTGACCTCCATCGCTAGCGCTCATGCTAAGCTCATCTCCTGCTCAATGACCTCCGCTGTGATCAGACCGGACTTAGACTCCACTCTCCCATGGCCCGGATCCATTCTCAATGTGGGTGAGTTGGTCCATCTGATGGCATACTGGCTATGATTAGAAGCCATGGCCCAAGTCCCAGACTTCCTCCACCCCAGTGCCTTGGATCCTGGCGGCGAGCCGTGGCCGTCGTTGTGTGCGCTCCTTACACCACCCTATGTTGCAGACTCTCTGGCTGGATTATTATCCAGCCAGAGAGAGAGATTACAAGCCCTGAAGCGCAAAGTTGATGTCAGGGATATGCGGGAATTCCCTCCTTGGGCGGGGGCGCTCACAGTCCCCAGTGGCATTGAGGACACCAAGACGCTCTCTACTGCCGCCAGCCTTGTCTCGACTGCCAGACTCCCCCAGACTATCCATCGTCTGTCTGACCCTCCGCTTCCGTGCAAGTTGGTGGCTCCTCCGCCACTGCGGACCTTGATGTTTTCAAGGCTGCAAAGCGCTGCCTCAGCTCGCGCAGCGGAATCTCCGCTCTTCGGGGGCGCCCCACGGCCACTGATTTGAACCAACTGACTGCGCTGCCTCTGGAGCGACGGTGCTGTCCTGGCTCGACTGCTGCTGCTGTCCCTAGGAACTCCACTGCTGCCGGACCTCCGTACATGCTCATTGTCGGCTCCTACATGTTTCGAAACATCACCCTTCCTGTGGCAAAAACTCTCTGTTACCCATCTGGGGTAACACATACATACACATAACACATACACACAAACACACACACACACACACACACACACACACACACACCTACAGGCTGTCCCATCACACACACACACGCACACACTTCCTCCCTCATTTACTGCCATAACTATGACAGGAAGAGGCCGCGTGACCAGCTGTAGTTCCAGTTTTCCTCTGCCTCATTAACTGTTTTTCAAAACATGTTGTCATCCAATGTTTATGTGTTTGTTTAAATGTTGTTTGGTTCTATGTTTATTTGTCTCACCCGTGGTGATTCTCCCCCTCTTGGAGTAGTGATCAGTTATTAGTTAGTTATAGTAAGACCCAAACATGATTAATAGTTCTCCATCACCAAAAACTGGGCTCTTGTAATCCTATAGGTCATCCACAGGACAGAGTTATTGCAGCAGTTCTTGATGATTTAAGAATTAATAAAGAGTTGCATTGCAGGTTGAGAACTTAAACTCAACTTGCAGACTAACTCTGTCCTAGATGCAATGGCATACAAATACTCCTTGTTGTATGCCCAGCATGCTGACAGCACAGGTTAAAATAAGAAAATAAAAAAATTAAGTTGTGAACGATCTGCACATAAACACTGATTCTAAAAATTCGATCTGTTCTTCTGCTGCTGGATCTCAGTGCTGCCTTTGACACTGTTTACCATCAGATTTCTTTAGCGAGATACCAATATGGGTCGGTCTATCCAGCCTCTCATCACTTTAAACTGGTTCAAAACCTACCTACAGGACAGACAGTTCTTTGTGTCCATTGGAGATTTTGTGTCGAACAAAGTGGATTTTATATGTGGAGTTTCCCAAGGTTCGATTCGGGCCTTTTATTGTTTAACCTAGACCTGGGCATTTTCCGGCACTTTGGCGGTCCCTGTCCGGCCCGAGTGAGGTCAATCGTAAATTAGAACATAAATTCAAAAAGTATTTATACTGTGCACGCAATACAACTGTGTTGCTTTTATTTTGAATTTACGTAAGGGCGCGCATGCTTGGTTGAACAGCTACAAGTGATAATGGCCAGCTAGCCCTCAAAATTTCAGCTCACGCCAAAAAAATAAAAATTGATACAGAATGCCGCATTTTCAACAAGACATGGAATGCTATATATTTATTTACAGAAGTCAACGGTAAAGCTGTGTGCTTAGTTTGTGGTACACAGGTCACTGTGTTCGAGGATTACAGTTTCAATTGCCACTACGTGACCAAACATGAGGAGAAATATAAGAACTTGTCTGATCAAGAGCCCAATTTGACGGGGGAAAATGTTGGACTTTTGAAGAGAATGCAGGAGAGGACAGAAAGGAACACTGAGTAGATATTGACATTTTTGCATTGTATTATACATCAGAAAGTGTTGTGTAAGTCAGTGTTAAAAATGAACCCTGTTGTTGATGTTGTAACTAAAATAGTTAACTTCATCAGGGCAAGAGCATTGAATCACAGGCAGTTTGTTGCACTTTTGGCGGAAAATGAGACTGAACATGGCCACATAAGCTACCACACAGCTATCAGGTGGCTCATCCTGGGCAAAGTGCTGAAAAGTGTCTGGGACCTGAGAGAAGAGATTCACGAGTTCTGTGTAAAGTCTGTGAAATGCCATCCCACAGCTTTCAGATGCAGACTGGATGGCAGACCTTGGTTTTGCTGTAGATGTGACTGCACAAATGAATTAACTAAATGTCAAACTGAAATGAAAGGGCCTTTTTGTGCATGAAATGTACAGCGCAGTGAAGGTTTTCATGAGAAAGTTGCAGCTTCTCTCAAGACAAATGAAGGACAACATTCTCACCCACTTGCCAACACTGAAGGAAGCCACACCATCAGCTGATCACCTCCACAGGTACTCATCCATGTTCGAAGCAGTGCATGGTGAGTTTTCAAGGCGATTTCAAGACTTTAAAACAGTTGAGAGTGAAATTCACATGGTTTCTTTTCCCTTCACCTGCAGTGTGGATAATGCACCCAGTGATGTTCAGATGGAACTCATTGGCCTGCAGTCTGACACATTCTGGCAGAGCACTTTAGATCAGCCTCACTGCTTGATTTTTACTCTTCCCTCAAAGAGGAGAACTTTCCACACAAGAGGAGGCATGCTCAGAAGATTCTAGTCCTCTTTTGACCTCCCTACATATGTGAACAGACAATGTCAGTGATGAAGTTCAACAAATCCAGATACAGATCCTCTGTCACTGATGGTCACCTCTCAGCTGTCCTTCCCATATCCACCTCAGACATTCAGACAGATTTCAATGCACTTGTTCAAGCCCAAGACAGATTCGATTTTTCCCACTGAACAAGTAAAATGTACTGAAAAACATTAAAATCACATTGCTTTTTGTATCAAGTTGACCAATTGCTTATCTTTAACATACTGCAAAACACTTTTTCAGTATTTGTGAAGATTAACATGTTAAAAATAAAATGAAACACTGATGTAATGATTGTTTTTGTTTTTACTGTTTATTACTTCTATAGGAGTATTTTACTTTTTGACCTACACCACAATTTCATATATTTATATCATTATTTACAGAATATGCCTATTCTTCTGATTTCCAGCAGCAGCTAAAAAAAATATATAATTTACTGCTTTTTACAATGGGAGAAAATTAATATTGAGCAGAATTAAGTTCAAGTTATTGTTGGTTCGGCCTCCAACACAGCTCGGGTTTCTCATGTGGCCCCCTGTAAAAGTGAATTGCCCACCCTTGGTTTAACCTCTCAATGCTCCCACTTGCACATATTATAAAGAAACACAAAATATATTACCATAATTATGCAGATGATTCACATCTGTACATATCCCTATCTCGTGATGACTTACTTACATACATTTCCTCACTCAGTGTATTAATAATAATAATGCTTGGATGTCATAAAACTTTTTTCAATTGAACAAAGATTAAACAGAAATACTCAAAGACAGAAAATTGCAGCTCATCTCAGTTCTCTGTCCCTGGAAAGCAAGAATGAAGCCAGAAATCTTGATGTAATCATAGACGGCAATCTAAATTTTAAGAGCCATATCAATCACATCACAAAATCCACCTTCTACCATCTAAAAGACACAATTAAGAGACTTCCTGTCAAAACCAGACTCTGAAAGATTAATCCATGCATTCATAACGAGTAGATTGGACTACTGTAATGGCACTGGCCTCCCGAAATCAGCTGTGCAGCTGCACACGTTCTCACTGGGACAAAAAAGTTTGAACACATCACACCTGTTCTTAGATCTGTACATTGGCTCCCTGTTAAAACTAGAACTGATTTTAATATTCTGCTATCTGTATATAAAGCAATAAATGGCATTACATCTCAGTATTTAAAATAAATCGTACTAACTCTAAAGTAGGGGAGGCTGCCTTCTGTATTGCAGTTTGTTGATGAATTTGATGTGTTGATTGAAGAAGGAGAGACCGCTGACGCTGACTTGAGTAAAATAATAGATTTATTACAAAAGTACAGCATCAGACTGGACTTGCCTAGGATGCCCAGGAGAGAACCGAGCCGGAAGGATTCTCTCTTGAATGTCACTCTGGCAGGTGCTTGTAAGCTAAGCCAGCGTTGACCCTCTGATTGCCTTGCATAGGTCACCGTTCACGTTTTCACCTCCCTTATCACCGGGACCCCGAACAATGGGCTCTGTCTCTCTCTTGAGACCACTGGCATCGTCTGTTAATAATTATTATTTTATACAATGGGCACTGTCTTGGGACGCCACTCATTCCCAGACACCTCAGTATCTATGCCCCAAGTAAATGGAACACCCTGCCGAGGGACGTGAGAGAGGCCCCCACACTGAACACCACTAAAAGCAGGTTGAAAACCTTGCTGTTCACTACAGTCTATGACTGACTTGTGTGTGTGTGTGTGTGTGTGTGTGTGTGTGTGTGTGTGTGTGTGTGTGTGTGTGTGTGTGTGTGTGTGTGTGTGTGTGTGTGTGTGTGTGTGTGTGTGTGTGTTCTCTATGTTGTGAGATTTGTGTGTGTAATCTGTTTGCTGTGAGATCTGCTTATTTGGCATTGACTATTCTTATGATTGCACAGACATTTTCTGCTTCTGTATCTGTTGGTGTTTCTGTTGTTGCTGCTGTTTCTGTTGTTGTGACTGTTGTTGCTACAGTTGCCGTTTATACTGTTTCTGCTGTGGCTGCTACTGATGATGTGTCCCAAAAAATCAGACGCAATCCAGATACAAAAAAACAGTTTCAAAACTGACTTAAAAGCCAGATTTAAAAAAAAATTTGATCCAAATCAACCAGTAAAATACAGTTTAAAACCGAATTAAAAGCCAGACTCAAAAATTAAGATGTTACCCAAACACGGTAATACAACTTAAAACCAACCTCAAATCCAGATTCCAAAGGTCCGGATGTAATCCAGAGATGGAAATACTTAAAATAAGGGAGTGGGGGAAGGTAGCGCGTGCAGCCCAATCGAAAGGGGAGAGTTTTAGTCCAGACAGACTCCTCTCCTTGATTCTCTTCTCCTCTTCCTACATATTTTTTTCTCTCCCTTTCTTGCTCTAAAATTAACTATCCCAACCCTAACTACTAAACCTAACCTTTTCCAACCCTGACCTAAACCTTACCCAATCCTGAACCTCAGCCTTACCAAGACGCTTAAGAAAAATCAAGTTATGGAAATTCATTAATATGAAAGAAAATTAAGTCGGTTAAACCCACCTTTAAGTTAACTGGAGTTAACGAAGCTAATTATTTTTATTTTGAGAAAACAAAGAAAGAAAAATGAGTTTACTATTGTTGCTGCTGCTGTTGATGTTGCTGCGTTTTTTTTGCTGCTGCTGCTGCTGTTGTAATTGCTGTTGTTGCTGCTGCTGTTGCTGTTGCTGCTGCTGTTGTTGCAGCTGCTGTTGCTGTTGCTGTTTCTGTTGCTGCTGTTATTGTTGTTTCTGTTGTGAGATTACAGTTAGAGGATCATAAGAAGGGTACATTTTTCAGAGAGAGTGTTAAAAGGATCTCCCTCACAAGGTTTGAATGAAAACTTGACCCGTAATTTAGAGATGCTAATTAAGGCACCGTGACTGGATTGAGATGAGTTGATGCACGCTGATGGCTCAGTACAGATGAGGAGTTTTTTTTACGGTTCCGGTGAAGTCTTTGCGTGTGCGTTGCTTTGTTGAATTGTTTCCCACCTTTACCTGATTTTGGATTACGAATTTCGGCTTGTTCGCACTGTGATATCCTTATTTTTTCCTGGCTTTGACCCTCACCTGAACAGTTTTTTGGATTTTGGGACATGGACTTTGGCTTGGCTAGCACTCGGTTAGCGCTAGTTGTTGCTGCTGTCGTTACTACGGCTGTTTTTGTTTTTTTGTTGTTGCTGCTGCTTTTGTTGTTGCTGTTGTTTCTTGAAATGACCAGCTGACAACAATGTTCTTTCTTTGATTGTATTTCTTTTTAAAGCGCATTGTGTTGCCCTGGTATGAAATACACTTTATAAATAAAGTGTGACTCTAATTGTCTTTTGTTTAGTTCAAGCACAGTCTTCGTTATTGCTATGTTGAGATTGTTGTGTGAAAATACTGCCAAAAGTTAGTGAATCGCTTCAGTTTTGATTAATTTCCTGTAATGAGCTCACATCTACTGTTTTCTACTTTCTAATGTCCCCTTTTCTAAAGCTTATGAAAATAAATTTAAAAATAATCTACAAGTCATTCATTTTGTGAAAGCAGAGTCTTTGTTTGTCAAGTATTACAGCATATAAGGAGTTATTGTTGTGTTGAGATTGTTATCGCGAGGAACAGACATTGTCCATACCTTTGCTATTTGTTGCAGCTGTGATGAAGTGAAGGAAACTCACTGAAATTAGCTTGTATCAACTGTTTCCCCCTAGTTTCGAACTGGGAACCTTTCGCGTGTGGAGTAAATGTGACAACAACTACACAACAGAAACTGCTGCTCATTGTTTCAGTGTATTTCTTTTTGGCATAGACCCACGACAGTGGTTCCAAAGCACTTACTCATTGAGCATGCAGAATAAATAATAGAACAGATTTCTGTTTAAGCAGAGTGTTTGTCATGTTTTTGTTTTATTCAAGTATTGACTTAGTTATTACAGTGTTGAGATTGTTCTGTCAAAGAACAGACATTGTCAGAAACATAATTTTTTGTGTCAGTTGTGATGAAGATATCAATAGACAGTAACAAGTTCACATCTACTGTTCCTGCCTTGTTTTGAACTCAGGACCATTTGTGTTTATAGCAGATGTGATAACCACTACACCACAGAAACGGTCACTCCTTGCTTCTAGTGTGTAAGTATTATGGCCTATACCCATTACAGTGGTTCTAGAGCACATACTCATTGGGCCTGCACAATAAAAACGAGTTCAAGAATGGATATCTGTTTCTCTTGTGAAGAGGTAATCCTGTTTGTCTCAGATGTTAAAGGTCCCCTGTTTGAAAAAGGGGAGAAACAAACTTTTTTGTCCAGTATACTATTTCCTCATTTGTATGCAGCTGGTGCCAGGGTAACCTTTTTTTTTACTATTTAGTGTCCCCTTTTCTAAAGTTGATAAAATAAAAATTCAAAACTGTGAGAGAAAGATCTTGTGATCAACTATTTGAATGATATTTTTACATGTTTTATATAGGACAATAGTTTTTCCTATGTCACATGGGTTCTTATAACATTGCCTCTGGGTTTTAAGGAACCTCCCAAAGTTTATGTAAAGAGACTGTTCTTTCTCAATAATGTCAATTGTAGTATTGAAGAACCAGATCACATTACATCCTCATTCAACCTTGTATGGAGATAAGGATAACCCCAGAGGGGTTGAAAGAGCATTGTATAGCATCGTAGGATTGTACCTGTCACCAGAGTTTTATTGTCAAATTACTGTTTGAGGGTTACTCCCGGGGAGACGATTGAGGGGCACAGTCTTGTGAATGACATCTGACCAATGACACACAACCTCTCTTTGGTATAAAACTCCCTTGGTCAGTAGTTGGGGTAGACTGGTCAGAATACTGCTTTGGAGCAGTATTGAATCTTTCCCTTTATTCTGCAGAATAAATATCTTGAATATTCGCAGTTTTTGTTTTCCTGTAGTGGGCAGATTAACCTCACCGATCTTAGCAGAAGAAGTTCCGTCAAGGTTTTGGCGTTGTCGGCAGGATCTCTGCTTGGCTCTGTTGGACCTCTTCATGCCCAGGTTGTGTGCACAACGGCAGGCAGGAACTGACCGTAAAGAAATCCGAGAAGGAGTCGTCTGGACATGACGAGCAGATCCAGAAGGGACAACACGAGATCCTGAACAAATTAAGGTGAGGACTAACTGAGATATTGTACCGATCAGAAAACATAGTAGGAAAAGCTACTGTGTAGGAAATAGCTCTGAGTAAGCTTCTTTGTTAACTCAGAAATCGCGCCCCCTCAGATAGACGTATCGTCTGTTGCAAGTAGGAACGGGCAGTGGATAATCAGTCTGGAGGACTGCGGAAGTGGCCAATATTGTATCGATCAAGAGAATCAGGGTTTTTGTATGTTTATCTTTATTTTTTTATAAATATTTGTTTTATGTTATTCAATAATTAGTCTACATTA
>NW_028293166.1:0-90280 GCF_960531495.2 Zeus faber | reverse complement strand
AGAGGAAACAAGCATCCTTTTAAATGTAAGTCACCTTAAACCCTCGTTAGGGGACTTCTCCTTGAAGCCAGAATATGCCTATATTCTTTAACCCAAATGGGATAACTACAAAACATGAACCTAACACTCTACCTAACATAATACGGGATTGGAGAATCTTGATAACGTGCGACGGCCCGTGCATTACCTTTGGTCCCCTATACCAAACTGACCATGCTGGCCAGGGGGGAACATAGGAAAAGTACTCACCAATACATACCAGGCTACCCAAACTGGGTAGACGGGATCATCAATACAGTACTCACCCAACCTAATCTAGCCTGTGCCTCGGAAAGCAGATTCTCCTTATAACCCATTATATGTATTATCTTACCAAATCTCTCTCCCCTTTCTTTCCTCCTCTTAAAGGCGTTAACATGGCGCAAGATAAGGTGTACAACAACTTCCAACTATTGATTAGAGTCTATTCTCATAAATTAACAACTATACAAAATAACAGCTTACAATTTTTTTTTCTCTTTTTTCATTCTTTTTCTCACTCTCTTCCCCTTCTCTCAGGAAACTGAGAGAGCTGGGACGGTAGAGAATAGCCCGAACAGGCAGGAGGAGAATGCAGTCCGAACAGACGGCTCTCCTTCCCTCTACCTCCCTTCTACATATACTTCTCCTCCACTTCCCTCTCCTCTCCAACCCTAATCCTAAAACCCTGACCCTAACCCTAACCCTAACTCTAGCTCTAAACCTAACCCTAACGTTAACCCTAAGACTTAACCCTAAACCTAACCCTTAGCCTAACCCTAAACCTAAGCCTAGCCCTGGTTCTAAACCTAACCCTAACCCTAACGTTAACCCTAAGACCTAGCCCTAAACCTAACCCCAAACCTAACCCTAAACCTAACCCTTATCCTAACCCTAAAACCAAATCCTAACCCTAACCATTGACGAATAGAGGTCGTACCCAAACTCAACAAAATCCAAGAACAAAAATATCCCACTGACAAATAGAGGTCGTACCCAAACTCTACAAAATCCAATTGAAAATGGAAGAAGTTTCCCAATGACAAACTGAGACAGAACTGACCTATACTCAACAAAATCTAAGAACATAGATATCCCACTGACAAATAGAGGTCGTACCCAAACTCTACAAAATCCAATTGAAAATGGAAGAAGTTTCCCAATGACAAACAGAGACGGAACTTACCTATACTCAACTAAATCTAAGAACATAGATATCCCACGGACAAATAGAGGTCATACCCAAACTCATCAAAATCCAACCAACAAGAGTAGAAATATTTCCTAAAATAAACCAATTGACCGGGGGACACACACCAGGGTCTTGACGAAGCCCAGGTGGCCTGCCTCAAGGAGAGGGTGTATAGTTTGTTTAAAAGGCTGAAACACTCAATGATCCTGAGGTACACTACTGATGAATGTGTCCTAAATTTCTAAAAGTAATCATATAGAAATGCGGAGAAAGAACAAATAAGGTGTTCTTAACCACTCTTAACAACAGGAAACAAAAAAACAAACAGGGTATTCTCAACCACTCTTAACAACTTGAAACAAAAAACAAATAAGGTGTTCTTAACCACTCTTAACAACTGGAAACAAAAAAACAAACAGGGTATTCTCAACCACAAATATAAGACAAATTAATCGGGACCTATACTACTAAGAGGAAACAAGCATCCTTTTAAATGTAAGTCACCTTAAACCCTCGTTAGGGGACTTCTCCTTGAAGCCAGAATATGCCTATATTCTTTAACCCAAATGGGATAACTACAAAACATGAACCTAACACTCTACCTAACATAATACGGGATTGGAGAATCTTGATAACGTGCGACGGCCCGTGCATTACCTTTGGTCCCCTATACCAAACTGACCATGCTGGCCAGGGGGGAACATAGGAAAAGTACTCACCAATACATACCAGGCTACCCAAACTGGGTAGACGGGATCATCAATACAGTACTCACCCAACCTAATCTAGCCTGTGCCTCGGAAAGCAGATTCTCCTTATAACCCATTATATGTATTATCTTACCAAATCTCTCTCCCCTTTCTTTCCTCCTCTTAAAGGCGTTAACATGGCGCAAGATAAGGTGTACAACAACTTCCAACTATTGATTAGAGTCTATTCTCATAAATTAACAACTATACAAAATAACAGCTTACAATTTTTTTTCTCTTTTTTCATTCTTTTTCTCACTCTCTTCCCCTTCTCTCAGGAAACTGAGAGAGCTGGGACGGTAGAGAATAGCCCGAACAGGCAGGAGGAGAATGCAGTCCGAACAGACGGCTCTCCTTCCCTCTACCTCCCTTCTACATATACTTCTCCTCCACTTCCCTCTCCTCTCCAACCCTAATCCTAAAACCCTGACCCTAACCCTAACCCTAACTCTAGCTCTAAACCTAACCCTAACGTTAACCCTAAGACTTAACCCTAAACCTAACCCTTAGCCTAACCCTAAACCTAAGCCTAGCCCTGGTTCTAAACCTAACCCTAACCCTAACGTTAACCCTAAGACCTAGCCCTAAACCTAACCCCAAACCTAACCCTAAACCTAACCCTTATCCTAACCCTAAAACCAAATCCTAACCCTAACCATTGACGAATAGAGGTCGTACCCAAACTCAACAAAATCCAAGAACAAAAATATCCCACTGACAAATAGAGGTCGTACCCAAACTCTACAAAATCCAATTGAAAATGGAAGAAGTTTCCCAATGACAAACTGAGACAGAACTGACCTATACTCAACAAAATCTAAGAACATAGATATCCCACTGACAAATAGAGGTCGTACCCAAACTCTACAAAATCCAATTGAAAATGGAAGAAGTTTCCCAATGACAAACAGAGACGGAACTTACCTATACTCAACTAAATCTAAGAACATAGATATCCCACGGACAAATAGAGGTCATACCCAAACTCATCAAAATCCAACCAACAAGAGTAGAAATATTTCCTAAAATAAACCAATTGACCGGGGGACACACACCAGGGTCTTGACGAAGCCCAGGTGGCCTGCCTCAAGGAGAGGGTGTATAGTTTGTTTAAAAGGCTGAAACACTCAATGATCCTGAGGTACACTACTGATGAATGTGTCCTAAATTTCTAAAAGTAATCATATAGAAATGCGGAGAAAGAACAAATAAGGTGTTCTTAACCACTCTTAACAACAGGAAACAAAAAAACAAACAGGGTATTCTCAACCACTCTTAACAACTTGAAACAAAAAACAAATAAGGTGTTCTTAACCACTCTTAACAACTGGAAACAAAAAAACAAACAGGGTATTCTCAACCACAAATATAAGACAAATTAATCGGGACCTATACTACTAAGAGGAAACAAGCATCCTTTTAAATGTAAGTCACCTTAAACCCTCGTTAGGGGACTTCTCCTTGAAGCCAGAATATGCCTATATTCTTTAACCCAAATGGGATAACTACAAAACATGAACCTAACACTCTACCTAACATAATACGGGATTGGAGAATCTTGATAACGTGCGACGGCCCGTGCATTACCTTTGGTCCCCTATACCAAACTGACCATGCTGGCCAGGGGGGAACATAGGAAAAGTACTCACCAATACATACCAGGCTACCCAAACTGGGTAGACGGGATCATCAATACAGTACTCACCCAACCTAATCTAGCCTGTGCCTCGGAAAGCAGATTCTCCTTATAACCCATTATATGTATTATCTTACCAAATCTCTCTCCCCTTTCTTTCCTCCTCTTAAAGGCGTTAACATGGCGCAAGATAAGGTGTACAACAACTTCCAACTATTGATTAGAGTCTATTCTCATAAATTAACAACTATACAAAATAACAGCTTACAATTTTTTTTCTCTTTTTTCATTCTTTTTCTCACTCTCTTCCCCTTCTCTCAGGAAACTGAGAGAGCTGGGACGGTAGAGAATAGCCCGAACAGGCAGGAGGAGAATGCAGTCCGAACAGACGGCTCTCCTTCCCTCTACCTCCCTTCTACATATACTTCTCCTCCACTTCCCTCTCCTCTCCAACCCTAATCCTAAAACCCTGACCCTAACCCTAACCCTAACTCTAGCTCTAAACCTAACCCTAACGTTAACCCTAAGACTTAACCCTAAACCTAACCCTTAGCCTAACCCTAAACCTAAGGCTAGCCCTGGTTCTAAACCTAACCCTAACCCTAACGTTAACCCTAAGACCTAGCCCTAAACCTAACCCCAAACCTAACCCTAAACCTAACCCTTATCCTAACCCTAAAACCAAATCCTAACCCTAACCATTGACGAATAGAGGTCGTACCCAAACTCAACAAAATCCAAGAACAAAAATATCCCACTGACAAATAGAGGTCGTACCCAAACTCTACAAAATCCAATTGAAAATGGAAGAAGTTTCCCAATGACAAACTGAGACAGAACTGACCTATACTCAACAAAATCTAAGAACATAGATATCCCACTGACAAATAGAGGTCGTACCCAAACTCTACAAAATCCAATTGAAAATGGAAGAAGTTTCCCAATGACAAACAGAGACGGAACTTACCTATACTCAACTAAATCTAAGAACATAGATATCCCACGGACAAATAGAGGTCATACCCAAACTCATCAAAATCCAACCAACAAGAGTAGAAATATTTCCTAAAATAAACCAATTGACCGGGGGACACACACCAGGGTCTTGACGAAGCCCAGGTGGCCTGCCTCAAGGAGAGGGTGTATAGTTTGTTTAAAAGGCTGAAACACTCAATGATCCTGAGGTACACTACTGATGAATGTGTCCTAAATTTCTAAAAGTAATCATATAGAAATGCGGAGAAAGAACAAATAAGGTGTTCTTAACCACTCTTAACAACAGGAAACAAAAAAACAAACAGGGTATTCTCAACCACTCTTAACAACTTGAAACAAAAAACAAATAAGGTGTTCTTAACCACTCTTAACAACTGGAAACAAAAAAACAAACAGGGTATTCTCAACCACAAATATAAGACAAATTAATCGGGACCTATACTACTAAGAGGAAACAAGCATCCTTTTAAATGTAAGTCACCTTAAACCCTCGTTAGGGGACTTCTCCTTGAAGCCAGAATATGCCTATATTCTTTAACCCAAATGGGATAACTACAAAACATGAACCTAACACTCTACCTAACATAATACGGGATTGGAGAATCTTGATAACGTGCGACGGCCCGTGCATTACCTTTGGTCCCCTATACCAAACTGACCATGCTGGCCAGGGGGGAACATAGGAAAAGTACTCACCAATACATACCAGGCTACCCAAACTGGGTAGACGGGATCATCAATACAGTACTCACCCAACCTAATCTAGCCTGTGCCTCGGAAAGCAGATTCTCCTTATAACCCATTATATGTATTATCTTACCAAATCTCTCTCCCCTTTCTTTCCTCCTCTTAAAGGCGTTAACATGGCGCAAGATAAGGTGTACAACAACTTCCAACTATTGATTAGAGTCTATTCTCATAAATTAACAACTATACAAAATAACAGCTTACAATTTTTTTTCTCTTTTTTCATTCTTTTTCTCACTCTCTTCCCCTTCTCTCAGGAAACTGAGAGAGCTGGGACGGTAGAGAATAGCCCGAACAGGCAGGAGGAGAATGCAGTCCGAACAGACGGCTCTCCTTCCCTCTACCTCCCTTCTACATATACTTCTCCTCCACTTCCCTCTCCTCTCCAACCCTAATCCTAAAACCCTGACCCTAACCCTAACCCTAACTCTAGCTCTAAACCTAACCCTAACGTTAACCCTAAGACTTAACCCTAAACCTAACCCTTAGCCTAACCCTAAACCTAAGGCTAGCCCTGGTTCTAAACCTAACCCTAACCCTAACGTTAACCCTAAGACCTAGCCCTAAACCTAACCCCAAACCTAACCCTAAACCTAACCCTTATCCTAACCCTAAAACCAAATCCTAACCCTAACCATTGACGAATAGAGGTCGTACCCAAACTCAACAAAATCCAAGAACAAAAATATCCCACTGACAAATAGAGGTCGTACCCAAACTCTACAAAATCCAATTGAAAATGGAAGAAGTTTCCCAATGACAAACTGAGACAGAACTGACCTATACTCAACAAAATCTAAGAACATAGATATCCCACTGACAAATAGAGGTCGTACCCAAACTCTACAAAATCCAATTGAAAATGGAAGAAGTTTCCCAATGACAAACAGAGACGGAACTTACCTATACTCAACTAAATCTAAGAACATAGATATCCCACGGACAAATAGAGGTCATACCCAAACTCATCAAAATCCAACCAACAAGAGTAGAAATATTTCCTAAAATAAACCAATTGACCGGGGGACACACACCAGGGTCTTGACGAAGCCCAGGTGGCCTGCCTCAAGGAGAGGGTGTATAGTTTGTTTAAAAGGCTGAAACACTCAATGATCCTGAGGTACACTACTGATGAATGTGTCCTAAATTTCTAAAAGTAATCATATAGAAATGCGGAGAAAGAACAAATAAGGTGTTCTTAACCACTCTTAACAACAGGAAACAAAAAAACAAACAGGGTATTCTCAACCACTCTTAACAACTTGAAACAAAAAACAAATAAGGTGTTCTTAACCACTCTTAACAACTGGAAACAAAAAAACAAACAGGGTATTCTCAACCACAAATATAAGACAAATTAATCGGGACCTATACTACTAAGAGGAAACAAGCATCCTTTTAAATGTAAGTCACCTTAAACCCTCGTTAGGGGACTTCTCCTTGAAGCCAGAATATGCCTATATTCTTTAACCCAAATGGGATAACTACAAAACATGAACCTAACACTCTACCTAACATAATACGGGATTGGAGAATCTTGATAACGTGCGACGGCCCGTGCATTACCTTTGGTCCCCTATACCAAACTGACCATGCTGGCCAGGGGGGAACATAGGAAAAGTACTCACCAATACATACCAGGCTACCCAAACTGGGTAGACGGGATCATCAATACAGTACTCACCCAACCTAATCTAGCCTGTGCCTCGGAAAGCAGATTCTCCTTATAACCCATTATATGTATTATCTTACCAAATCTCTCTCCCCTTTCTTTCCTCCTCTTAAAGGCGTTAACATGGCGCAAGATAAGGTGTACAACAACTTCCAACTATTGATTAGAGTCTATTCTCATAAATTAACAACTATACAAAATAACAGCTTACAATTTTTTTTCTCTTTTTTCATTCTTTTTCTCACTCTCTTCCCCTTCTCTCAGGAAACTGAGAGAGCTGGGACGGTAGAGAATAGCCCGAACAGGCAGGAGGAGAATGCAGTCCGAACAGACGGCTCTCCTTCCCTCTACCTCCCTTCTACATATACTTCTCCTCCACTTCCCTCTCCTCTCCAACCCTAATCCTAAAACCCTGACCCTAACCCTAACCCTAACTCTAGCTCTAAACCTAACCCTAACGTTAACCCTAAGACTTAACCCTAAACCTAACCCTTAGCCTAACCCTAAACCTAAGCCTAGCCCTGGTTCTAAACCTAACCCTAACCCTAACGTTAACCCTAAGACCTAGCCCTAAACCTAACCCCAAACCTAACCCTAAACCTAACCCTTATCCTAACCCTAAAACCAAATCCTAACCCTAACCATTGACGAATAGAGGTCGTACCCAAACTCAACAAAATCCAAGAACAAAAATATCCCACTGACAAATAGAGGTCGTACCCAAACTCTACAAAATCCAATTGAAAATGGAAGAAGTTTCCCAATGACAAACTGAGACAGAACTGACCTATACTCAACAAAATCTAAGAACATAGATATCCCACTGACAAATAGAGGTCGTACCCAAACTCTACAAAATCCAATTGAAAATGGAAGAAGTTTCCCAATGACAAACAGAGACGGAACTTACCTATACTCAACTAAATCTAAGAACATAGATATCCCACGGACAAATAGAGGTCATACCCAAACTCATCAAAATCCAACCAACAAGAGTAGAAATATTTCCTAAAATAAACCAATTGACCGGGGGACACACACCAGGGTCTTGACGAAGCCCAGGTGGCCTGCCTCAAGGAGAGGGTGTATAGTTTGTTTAAAAGGCTGAAACACTCAATGATCCTGAGGTACACTACTGATGAATGTGTCCTAAATTTCTAAAAGTAATCATATAGAAATGCGGAGAAAGAACAAATAAGGTGTTCTTAACCACTCTTAACAACAGGAAACAAAAAAACAAACAGGGTATTCTCAACCACTCTTAACAACTTGAAACAAAAAACAAATAAGGTGTTCTTAACCACTCTTAACAACTGGAAACAAAAAAACAAACAGGGTATTCTCAACCACAAATATAAGACAAATTAATCGGGACCTATACTACTAAGAGGAAACAAGCATCCTTTTAAATGTAAGTCACCTTAAACCCTCGTTAGGGGACTTCTCCTTGAAGCCAGAATATGCCTATATTCTTTAACCCAAATGGGATAACTACAAAACATGAACCTAACACTCTACCTAACATAATACGGGATTGGAGAATCTTGATAACGTGCGACGGCCCGTGCATTACCTTTGGTCCCCTATACCAAACTGACCATGCTGGCCAGGGGGGAACATAGGAAAAGTACTCACCAATACATACCAGGCTACCCAAACTGGGTAGACGGGATCATCAATACAGTACTCACCCAACCTAATCTAGCCTGTGCCTCGGAAAGCAGATTCTCCTTATAACCCATTATATGTATTATCTTACCAAATCTCTCTCCCCTTTCTTTCCTCCTCTTAAAGGCGTTAACATGGCGCAAGATAAGGTGTACAACAACTTCCAACTATTGATTAGAGTCTATTCTCATAAATTAACAACTATACAAAATAACAGCTTACAATTTTTTTTCTCTTTTTTCATTCTTTTTCTCACTCTCTTCCCCTTCTCTCAGGAAACTGAGAGAGCTGGGACGGTAGAGAATAGCCCGAACAGGCAGGAGGAGAATGCAGTCCGAACAGACGGCTCTCCTTCCCTCTACCTCCCTTCTACATATACTTCTCCTCCACTTCCCTCTCCTCTCCAACCCTAATCCTAAAACCCTGACCCTAACCCTAACCCTAACTCTAGCTCTAAACCTAACCCTAACGTTAACCCTAAGACTTAACCCTAAACCTAACCCTTAGCCTAACCCTAAACCTAAGCCTAGCCCTGGTTCTAAACCTAACCCTAACCCTAACGTTAACCCTAAGACCTAGCCCTAAACCTAACCCCAAACCTAACCCTAAACCTAACCCTTATCCTAACCCTAAAACCAAATCCTAACCCTAACCATTGACGAATAGAGGTCGTACCCAAACTCAACAAAATCCAAGAACAAAAATATCCCACTGACAAATAGAGGTCGTACCCAAACTCTACAAAATCCAATTGAAAATGGAAGAAGTTTCCCAATGACAAACTGAGACAGAACTGACCTATACTCAACAAAATCTAAGAACATAGATATCCCACTGACAAATAGAGGTCGTACCCAAACTCTACAAAATCCAATTGAAAATGGAAGAAGTTTCCCAATGACAAACAGAGACGGAACTTACCTATACTCAACTAAATCTAAGAACATAGATATCCCACGGACAAATAGAGGTCATACCCAAACTCATCAAAATCCAACCAACAAGAGTAGAAATATTTCCTAAAATAAACCAATTGACCGGGGGACACACACCAGGGTCTTGACGAAGCCCAGGTGGCCTGCCTCAAGGAGAGGGTGTATAGTTTGTTTAAAAGGCTGAAACACTCAATGATCCTGAGGTACACTACTGATGAATGTGTCCTAAATTTCTAAAAGTAATCATATAGAAATGCGGAGAAAGAACAAATAAGGTGTTCTTAACCACTCTTAACAACAGGAAACAAAAAAACAAACAGGGTATTCTCAACCACTCTTAACAACTTGAAACAAAAAACAAATAAGGTGTTCTTAACCACTCTTAACAACTGGAAACAAAAAAACAAACAGGGTATTCTCAACCACAAATATAAGACAAATTAATCGGGACCTATACTACTAAGAGGAAACAAGCATCCTTTTAAATGTAAGTCACCTTAAACCCTCGTTAGGGGACTTCTCCTTGAAGCCAGAATATGCCTATATTCTTTAACCCAAATGGGATAACTACAAAACATGAACCTAACACTCTACCTAACATAATACGGGATTGGAGAATCTTGATAACGTGCGACGGCCCGTGCATTACCTTTGGTCCCCTATACCAAACTGACCATGCTGGCCAGGGGGGAACATAGGAAAAGTACTCACCAATACATACCAGGCTACCCAAACTGGGTAGACGGGATCATCAATACAGTACTCACCCAACCTAATCTAGCCTGTGCCTCGGAAAGCAGATTCTCCTTATAACCCATTATATGTATTATCTTACCAAATCTCTCTCCCCTTTCTTTCCTCCTCTTAAAGGCGTTAACATGGCGCAAGATAAGGTGTACAACAACTTCCAACTATTGATTAGAGTCTATTCTCATAAATTAACAACTATACAAAATAACAGCTTACAATTTTTTTTCTCTTTTTTCATTCTTTTTCTCACTCTCTTCCCCTTCTCTCAGGAAACTGAGAGAGCTGGGACGGTAGAGAATAGCCCGAACACGCAGGAGGAGAATGCAGTCCGAACAGACGGCTCTCCTTCCCTCTACCTCCCTTCTACATATACTTCTCCTCCACTTCCCTCTCCTCTCCAACCCTAATCCTAAAACCCTGACCCTAACCCTAACCCTAACTCTAGCTCTAAACCTAACCCTAACGTTAACCCTAAGACTTAACCCTAAACCTAACCCTTAGCCTAACCCTAAACCTAAGCCTAGCCCTGGTTCTAAACCTAACCCTAACCCTAACGTTAACCCTAAGACCTAGCCCTAAACCTAACCCCAAACCTAACCCTAAACCTAACCCTTATCCTAACCCTAAAACCAAATCCTAACCCTAACCATTGACGAATAGAGGTCGTACCCAAACTCAACAAAATCCAAGAACAAAAATATCCCACTGACAAATAGAGGTCGTACCCAAACTCTACAAAATCCAATTGAAAATGGAAGAAGTTTCCCAATGACAAACTGAGACAGAACTGACCTATACTCAACAAAATCTAAGAACATAGATATCCCACTGACAAATAGAGGTCGTACCCAAACTCTACAAAATCCAATTGAAAATGGAAGAAGTTTCCCAATGACAAACAGAGACGGAACTTACCTATACTCAACTAAATCTAAGAACATAGATATCCCACGGACAAATAGAGGTCATACCCAAACTCATCAAAATCCAACCAACAAGAGTAGAAATATTTCCTAAAATAAACCAATTGACCGGGGGACACACACCAGGGTCTTGACGAAGCCCAGGTGGCCTGCCTCAAGGAGAGGGTGTATAGTTTGTTTAAAAGGCTGAAACACTCAATGATCCTGAGGTACACTACTGATGAATGTGTCCTAAATTTCTAAAAGTAATCATATAGAAATGCGGAGAAAGAACAAATAAGGTGTTCTTAACCACTCTTAACAACAGGAAACAAAAAAACAAACAGGGTATTCTCAACCACTCTTAACAACTTGAAACAAAAAACAAATAAGGTGTTCTTAACCACTCTTAACAACTGGAAACAAAAAAACAAACAGGGTATTCTCAACCACAAATATAAGACAAATTAATCGGGACCTATACTACTAAGAGGAAACAAGCATCCTTTTAAATGTAAGTCACCTTAAACCCTCGTTAGGGGACTTCTCCTTGAAGCCAGAATATGCCTATATTCTTTAACCCAAATGGGATAACTACAAAACATGAACCTAACACTCTACCTAACATAATACGGGATTGGAGAATCTTGATAACGTGCGACGGCCCGTGCATTACCTTTGGTCCCCTATACCAAACTGACCATGCTGGCCAGGGGGGAACATAGGAAAAGTACTCACCAATACATACCAGGCTACCCAAACTGGGTAGACGGGATCATCAATACAGTACTCACCCAACCTAATCTAGCCTGTGCCTCGGAAAGCAGATTCTCCTTATAACCCATTATATGTATTATCTTACCAAATCTCTCTCCCCTTTCTTTCCTCCTCTTAAAGGCGTTAACATGGCGCAAGATAAGGTGTACAACAACTTCCAACTATTGATTAGAGTCTATTCTCATAAATTAACAACTATACAAAATAACAGCTTACAATTTTTTTTCTCTTTTTTCATTCTTTTTCTCACTCTCTTCCCCTTCTCTCAGGAAACTGAGAGAGCTGGGACGGTAGAGAATAGCCCGAACAGGCAGGAGGAGAATGCAGTCCGAACAGACGGCTCTCCTTCCCTCTACCTCCCTTCTACATATACTTCTCCTCCACTTCCCTCTCCTCTCCAACCCTAATCCTAAAACCCTGACCCTAACCCTAACCCTAACTCTAGCTCTAAACCTAACCCTAACGTTAACCCTAAGACTTAACCCTAAACCTAACCCTTAGCCTAACCCTAAACCTAAGCCTAGCCCTGGTTCTAAACCTAACCCTAACCCTAACGTTAACCCTAAGACCTAGCCCTAAACCTAACCCCAAACCTAACCCTAAACCTAACCCTTATCCTAACCCTAAAACCAAATCCTAACCCTAACCATTGACGAATAGAGGTCGTACCCAAACTCAACAAAATCCAAGAACAAAAATATCCCACTGACAAATAGAGGTCGTACCCAAACTCTACAAAATCCAATTGAAAATGGAAGAAGTTTCCCAATGACAAACTGAGACAGAACTGACCTATACTCAACAAAATCTAAGAACATAGATATCCCACTGACAAATAGAGGTCGTACCCAAACTCTACAAAATCCAATTGAAAATGGAAGAAGTTTCCCAATGACAAACAGAGACGGAACTTACCTATACTCAACTAAATCTAAGAACATAGATATCCCACGGACAAATAGAGGTCATACCCAAACTCATCAAAATCCAACCAACAAGAGTAGAAATATTTCCTAAAATAAACCAATTGACCGGGGGACACACACCAGGGTCTTGACGAAGCCCAGGTGGCCTGCCTCAAGGAGAGGGTGTATAGTTTGTTTAAAAGGCTGAAACACTCAATGATCCTGAGGTACACTACTGATGAATGTGTCCTAAATTTCTAAAAGTAATCATATAGAAATGCGGAGAAAGAACAAATAAGGTGTTCTTAACCACTCTTAACAACAGGAAACAAAAAAACAAACAGGGTATTCTCAACCACTCTTAACAACTTGAAACAAAAAACAAATAAGGTGTTCTTAACCACTCTTAACAACTGGAAACAAAAAAACAAACAGGGTATTCTCAACCACAAATATAAGACAAATTAATCGGGACCTATACTACTAAGAGGAAACAAGCATCCTTTTAAATGTAAGTCACCTTAAACCCTCGTTAGGGGACTTCTCCTTGAAGCCAGAATATGCCTATATTCTTTAACCCAAATGGGATAACTACAAAACATGAACCTAACACTCTACCTAACATAATACGGGATTGGAGAATCTTGATAACGTGCGACGGCCCGTGCATTACCTTTGGTCCCCTATACCAAACTGACCATGCTGGCCAGGGGGGAACATAGGAAAAGTACTCACCAATACATACCAGGCTACCCAAACTGGGTAGACGGGATCATCAATACAGTACTCACCCAACCTAATCTAGCCTGTGCCTCGGAAAGCAGATTCTCCTTATAACCCATTATATGTATTATCTTACCAAATCTCTCTCCCCTTTCTTTCCTCCTCTTAAAGGCGTTAACATGGCGCAAGATAAGGTGTACAACAACTTCCAACTATTGATTAGAGTCTATTCTCATAAATTAACAACTATACAAAATAACAGCTTACAATTTTTTTTCTCTTTTTTCATTCTTTTTCTCACTCTCTTCCCCTTCTCTCAGGAAACTGAGAGAGCTGGGACGGTAGAGAATAGCCCGAACAGGCAGGAGGAGAATGCAGTCCGAACAGACGGCTCTCCTTCCCTCTACCTCCCTTCTACATATACTTCTCCTCCACTTCCCTCTCCTCTCCAACCCTAATCCTAAAACCCTGACCCTAACCCTAACCCTAACTCTAGCTCTAAACCTAACCCTAACGTTAACCCTAAGACTTAACCCTAAACCTAACCCTTAGCCTAACCCTAAACCTAAGCCTAGCCCTGGTTCTAAACCTAACCCTAACCCTAACGTTAACCCTAAGACCTAGCCCTAAACCTAACCCCAAACCTAACCCTAAACCTAACCCTTATCCTAACCCTAAAACCAAATCCTAACCCTAACCATTGACGAATAGAGGTCGTACCCAAACTCAACAAAATCCAAGAACAAAAATATCCCACTGACAAATAGAGGTCGTACCCAAACTCTACAAAATCCAATTGAAAATGGAAGAAGTTTCCCAATGACAAACTGAGACAGAACTGACCTATACTCAACAAAATCTAAGAACATAGATATCCCACTGACAAATAGAGGTCGTACCCAAACTCTACAAAATCCAATTGAAAATGGAAGAAGTTTCCCAATGACAAACAGAGACGGAACTTACCTATACTCAACTAAATCTAAGAAAATAGATATCCCACGGACAAATAGAGGTCATACCCAAACTCATCAAAATCCAACCAACAAGAGTAGAAATATTTCCTAAAATAAACCAATTGACCGGGGGACACACACCAGGGTCTTGACGAAGCCCAGGTGGCCTGCCTCAAGGAGAGGGTGTATAGTTTGTTTAAAAGGCTGAAACACTCAATGATCCTGAGGTACACTACTGATGAATGTGTCCTAAATTTCTAAAAGTAATCATATAGAAATGCGGAGAAAGAACAAATAAGGTGTTCTTAACCACTCTTAACAACAGGAAACAAAAAAACAAACAGGGTATTCTCAACCACTCTTAACAACTTGAAACAAAAAACAAATAAGGTGTTCTTAACCACTCTTAACAACTGGAAACAAAAAAACAAACAGGGTATTCTCAACCACAAATATAAGACAAATTAATCGGGACCTATACTACTAAGAGGAAACAAGCATCCTTTTAAATGTAAGTCACCTTAAACCCTCGTTAGGGGACTTCTCCTTGAAGCCAGAATATGCCTATATTCTTTAACCCAAATGGGA
Organism: Zeus faber; assembly: GCF_960531495.2. Lineage (NCBI taxonomy): Eukaryota > Metazoa > Chordata > Actinopteri > Zeiformes > Zeidae > Zeus > Zeus faber. Next base: position 75,066 of record NW_028293166.1, on the reverse strand, counting down.
TAACTACAAAACATGAACCTAACACTCTACCTAACATAATACGGGATTGGAGAATCTTGATAACGTGCGACGGCCCGTGCATTACCTTTGGTCCCCTATACCAAACTGACCATGCTGGCCAGGGGGGAACATAGGAAAAGTACTCACCAATACATACCAGGCTACCCAAACTGGGTAGACGGGATCATCAATACAGTACTCACCCAACCTAATCTAGCCTGTGCCTCGGAAAGCAGATTCTCCTTATAACCCATTATATGTATTATCTTACCAAATCTCTCTCCCCTTTCTTTCCTCCTCTTAAAGGCGTTAACATGGCGCAAGATAAGGTGTACAACAACTTCCAACTATTGATTAGAGTCTATTCTCATAAATTAACAACTATACAAAATAACAGCTTACAATTTTTTTTCTCTTTTTTCATTCTTTTTCTCACTCTCTTCCCCTTCTCTCAGGAAACTGAGAGAGCTGGGACGGTAGAGAATAGCCCGAACAGGCAGGAGGAGAATGCAGTCCGAACAGACGGCTCTCCTTCCCTCTACCTCCCTTCTACATATACTTCTCCTCCACTTCCCTCTCCTCTCCAACCCTAATCCTAAAACCCTGACCCTAACCCTAACCCTAACTCTAGCTCTAAACCTAACCCTAACGTTAACCCTAAGACTTAACCCTAAACCTAACCCTTAGCCTAACCCTAAACCTAAGCCTAGCCCTGGTTCTAAACCTAACCCTAACCCTAACGTTAACCCTAAGACCTAGCCCTAAACCTAACCCCAAACCTAACCCTAAACCTAACCCTTATCCTAACCCTAAAACCAAATCCTAACCCTAACCATTGACGAATAGAGGTCGTACCCAAACTCAACAAAATCCAAGAACAAAAATATCCCACTGACAAATAGAGGTCGTACCCAAACTCTACAAAATCCAATTGAAAATGGAAGAAGTTTCCCAATGACAAACTGAGACAGAACTGACCTATACTCAACAAAATCTAAGAACATAGATATCCCACTGACAAATAGAGGTCGTACCCAAACTCTACAAAATCCAATTGAAAATGGAAGAAGTTTCCCAATGACAAACAGAGACGGAACTTACCTATACTCAACTAAATCTAAGAACATAGATATCCCACGGACAAATAGAGGTCATACCCAAACTCATCAAAATCCAACCAACAAGAGTAGAAATATTTCCTAAAATAAACCAATTGACCGGGGGACACACACCAGGGTCTTGACGAAGCCCAGGTGGCCTGCCTCAAGGAGAGGGTGTATAGTTTGTTTAAAAGGCTGAAACACTCAATGATCCTGAGGTACACTACTGATGAATGTGTCCTAAATTTCTAAAAGTAATCATATAGAAATGCGGAGAAAGAACAAATAAGGTGTTCTTAACCACTCTTAACAACAGGAAACAAAAAAACAAACAGGGTATTCTCAACCACTCTTAACAACTTGAAACAAAAAACAAATAAGGTGTTCTTAACCACTCTTAACAACTGGAAACAAAAAAACAAACAGGGTATTCTCAACCACAAATATAAGACAAATTAATCGGGACCTATACTACTAAGAGGAAACAAGCATCCTTTTAAATGTAAGTCACCTTAAACCCTCGTTAGGGGACTTCTCCTTGAAGCCAGAATATGCCTATATTCTTTAACCCAAATGGGATAACTACAAAACATGAACCTAACACTCTACCTAACATAATACGGGATTGGAGAATCTTGATAACGTGCGACGGCCCGTGCATTACCTTTGGTCCCCTATACCAAACTGACCATGCTGGCCAGGGGGGAACATAGGAAAAGTACTCACCAATACATACCAGGCTACCCAAACTGGGTAGACGGGATCATCAATACAGTACTCACCCAACCTAATCTAGCCTGTGCCTCGGAAAGTAGATTCTCCTTATAACCCATTATATGTATTATCTTACCAAATCTCTCTCCCCTTTCTTTCCTCCTCTTAAAGGCGTTAACATGGCGCAAGATAAGGTGTACAACAACTTCCAACTATTGATTAGAGTCTATTCTCATAAATTAACAACTATACAAAATAACAGCTTACAATTTTTTTTCTCTTTTTTCATTCTTTTTCTCACTCTCTTCCCCTTCTCTCAGGAAACTGAGAGAGCTGGGACGGTAGAGAATAGCCCGAACAGGCAGGAGGAGAATGCAGTCCGAACAGACGGCTCTCCTTCCCTCTACCTCCCTTCTACATATACTTCTCCTCCACTTCCCTCTCCTCTCCAACCCTAATCCTAAAACCCTGACCCTAACCCTAACCCTAACTCTAGCTCTAAACCTAACCCTAACGTTAACCCTAAGACTTAACCCTAAACCTAACCCTTAGCCTAACCCTAAACCTAAGCCTAGCCCTGGTTCTAAACCTAACCCTAACCCTAACGTTAACCCTAAGACCTAGCCCTAAACCTAACCCCAAACCTAACCCTAAACCTAACCCTTATCCTAACCCTAAAACCAAATCCTAACCCTAACCATTGACGAATAGAGGTCGTACCCAAACTCAACAAAATCCAAGAACAAAAATATCCCACTGACAAATAGAGGTCGTACCCAAACTCTACAAAATCCAATTGAAAATGGAAGAAGTTTCCCAATGACAAACTGAGACAGAACTGACCTATACTCAACAAAATCTAAGAACATAGATATCCCACTGACAAATAGAGGTCGTACCCAAACTCTACAAAATCCAATTGAAAATGGAAGAAGTTTCCCAATGACAAACAGAGACGGAACTTACCTATACTCAACTAAATCTAAGAACATAGATATCCCACGGACAAATAGAGGTCATACCCAAACTCATCAAAATCCAACCAACAAGAGTAGAAATATTTCCTAAAATAAACCAATTGACCGGGGGACACACACCAGGGTCTTGACGAAGCCCAGGTGGCCTGCCTCAAGGAGAGGGTGTATAGTTTGTTTAAAAGGCTGAAACACTCAATGATCCTGAGGTACACTACTGATGAATGTGTCCTAAATTTCTAAAAGTAATCATATAGAAATGCGGAGAAAGAACAAATAAGGTGTTCTTAACCACTCTTAACAACAGGAAACAAAAAAACAAACAGGGTATTCTCAACCACTCTTAACAACTTGAAACAAAAAACAAATAAGGTGTTCTTAACCACTCTTAACAACTGGAAACAAAAAAACAAACAGGGTATTCTCAACCACAAATATAAGACAAATTAATCGGGACCTATACTACTAAGAGGAAACAAGCATCCTTTTAAATGTAAGTCACCTTAAACCCTCGTTAGGGGACTTCTCCTTGAAGCCAGAATATGCCTATATTCTTTAACCCAAATGGGATAACTACAAAACATGAACCTAACACTCTACCTAACATAATACGGGATTGGAGAATCTTGATAACGTGCGACGGCCCGTGCATTACCTTTGGTCCCCTATACCAAACTGACCATGCTGGCCAGGGGGGAACATAGGAAAAGTACTCACCAATACATACCAGGCTACCCAAACTGGGTAGACGGGATCATCAATACAGTACTCACCCAACCTAATCTAGCCTGTGCCTCGGAAAGCAGATTCTCCTTATAACCCATTATATGTATTATCTTACCAAATCTCTCTCCCCTTTCTTTCCTCCTCTTAAAGGCGTTAACATGGCGCAAGATAAGGTGTACAACAACTTCCAACTATTGATTAGAGTCTATTCTCATAAATTAACAACTATACAAAATAACAGCTTACAATTTTTTTTCTCTTTTTTCATTCTTTTTCTCACTCTCTTCCCCTTCTCTCAGGAAACTGAGAGAGCTGGGACGGTAGAGAATAGCCCGAACAGGCAGGAGGAGAATGCAGTCCGAACAGACGGCTCTCCTTCCCTCTACCTCCCTTCTACATATACTTCTCCTCCACTTCCCTCTCCTCTCCAACCCTAATCCTAAAACCCTGACCCTAACCCTAACCCTAACTCTAGCTCTAAACCTAACCCTAACGTTAACCCTAAGACTTAACCCTAAACCTAACCCTTAGCCTAACCCTAAACCTAAGCCTAGCCCTGGTTCTAAACCTAACCCTAACCCTAACGTTAACCCTAAGACCTAGCCCTAAACCTAACCCCAAACCTAACCCTAAACCTAACCCTTATCCTAACCCTAAAACCAAATCCTAACCCTAACCATTGACGAATAGAGGTCGTACCCAAACTCAACAAAATCCAAGAACAAAAATATCCCACTGACAAATAGAGGTCGTACCCAAACTCTACAAAATCCAATTGAAAATGGAAGAAGTTTCCCAATGACAAACTGAGACAGAACTGACCTATACTCAACAAAATCTAAGAACATAGATATCCCACTGACAAATAGAGGTCGTACCCAAACTCTACAAAATCCAATTGAAAATGGAAGAAGTTTCCCAATGACAAACAGAGACGGAACTTACCTATACTCAACTAAATCTAAGAACATAGATATCCCACGGACAAATAGAGGTCATACCCAAACTCATCAAAATCCAACCAACAAGAGTAGAAATATTTCCTAAAATAAACCAATTGACCGGGGGACACACACCAGGGTCTTGACGAAGCCCAGGTGGCCTGCCTCAAGGAGAGGGTGTATAGTTTGTTTAAAAGGCTGAAACACTCAATGATCCTGAGGTACACTACTGATGAATGTGTCCTAAATTTCTAAAAGTAATCATATAGAAATGCGGAGAAAGAACAAATAAGGTGTTCTTAACCACTCTTAACAACAGGAAACAAAAAAACAAACAGGGTATTCTCAACCACTCTTAACAACTTGAAACAAAAAACAAATAAGGTGTTCTTAACCACTCTTAACAACTGGAAACAAAAAAACAAACAGGGTATTCTCAACCACAAATATAAGACAAATTAATCGGGACCTATACTACTAAGAGGAAACAAGCATCCTTTTAAATGTAAGTCACCTTAAACCCTCGTTAGGGGACTTCTCCTTGAAGCCAGAATATGCCTATATTCTTTAACCCAAATGGGATAACTACAAAACATGAACCTAACACTCTACCTAACATAATACGGGATTGGAGAATCTTGATAACGTGCGACGGCCCGTGCATTACCTTTGGTCCCCTATACCAAACTGACCATGCTGGCCAGGGGGGAACATAGGAAAAGTACTCACCAATACATACCAGGCTACCCAAACTGGGTAGACGGGATCATCAATACAGTACTCACCCAACCTAATCTAGCCTGTGCCTCGGAAAGCAGATTCTCCTTATAACCCATTATATGTATTATCTTACCAAATCTCTCTCCCCTTTCTTTCCTCCTCTTAAAGGCGTTAACATGGCGCAAGATAAGGTGTACAACAACTTCCAACTATTGATTAGAGTCTATTCTCATAAATTAACAACTATACAAAATAACAGCTTACAATTTTTTTTCTCTTTTTTCATTCTTTTTCTCACTCTCTTCCCCTTCTCTCAGGAAACTGAGAGAGCTGGGACGGTAGAGAATAGCCCGAACAGGCAGGAGGAGAATGCAGTCCGAACAGACGGCTCTCCTTCCCTCTACCTCCCTTCTACATATACTTCTCCTCCACTTCCCTCTCCTCTCCAACCCTAATCCTAAAACCCTGACCCTAACCCTAACCCTAACTCTAGCTCTAAACCTAACCCTAACGTTAACCCTAAGACTTAACCCTAAACCTAACCCTTAGCCTAACCCTAAACCTAAGCCTAGCCCTGGTTCTAAACCTAACCCTAACCCTAACGTTAACCCTAAGACCTAGCCCTAAACCTAACCCCAAACCTAACCCTAAACCTAACCCTTATCCTAACCCTAAAACCAAATCCTAACCCTAACCATTGACGAATAGAGGTCGTACCCAAACTCAACAAAATCCAAGAACAAAAATATCCCACTGACAAATAGAGGTCGTACCCAAACTCTACAAAATCCAATTGAAAATGGAAGAAGTTTCCCAATGACAAACTGAGACAGAACTGACCTATACTCAACAAAATCTAAGAACATAGATATCCCACTGACAAATAGAGGTCGTACCCAAACTCTACAAAATCCAATTGAAAATGGAAGAAGTTTCCCAATGACAAACAGAGACGGAACTTACCTATACTCAACTAAATCTAAGAACATAGATATCCCACGGACAAATAGAGGTCATACCCAAACTCATCAAAATCCAACCAACAAGAGTAGAAATATTTCCTAAAATAAACCAATTGACCGGGGGACACACACCAGGGTCTTGACGAAGCCCAGGTGGCCTGCCTCAAGGAGAGGGTGTATAGTTTGTTTAAAAGGCTGAAACACTCAATGATCCTGAGGTACACTACTGATGAATGTGTCCTAAATTTCTAAAAGTAATCATATAGAAATGCGGAGAAAGAACAAATAAGGTGTTCTTAACCACTCTTAACAACAGGAAACAAAAAAACAAACAGGGTATTCTCAACCACTCTTAACAACTTGAAACAAAAAACAAATAAGGTGTTCTTAACCACTCTTAACAACTGGAAACAAAAAAACAAACAGGGTATTCTCAACCACAAATATAAGACAAATTAATCGGGACCTATACTACTAAGAGGAAACAAGCATCCTTTTAAATGTAAGTCACCTTAAACCCTCGTTAGGGGACTTCTCCTTGAAGCCAGAATATGCCTATATTCTTTAACCCAAATGGGATAACTACAAAACATGAACCTAACACTCTACCTAACATAATACGGGATTGGAGAATCTTGATAACGTGCGACGGCCCGTGCATTACCTTTGGTCCCCTATACCAAACTGACCATGCTGGCCAGGGGGGAACATAGGAAAAGTACTCACCAATACATACCAGGCTACCCAAACTGGGTAGACGGGATCATCAATACAGTACTCACCCAACCTAATCTAGCCTGTGCCTCGGAAAGCAGATTCTCCTTATAACCCATTATATGTATTATCTTACCAAATCTCTCTCCCCTTTCTTTCCTCCTCTTAAAGGCGTTAACATGGCGCAAGATAAGGTGTACAACAACTTCCAACTATTGATTAGAGTCTATTCTCATAAATTAACAACTATACAAAATAACAGCTTACAATTTTTTTTCTCTTTTTTCATTCTTTTTCTCACTCTCTTCCCCTTCTCTCAGGAAACTGAGAGAGCTGGGACGGTAGAGAATAGCCCGAACAGGCAGGAGGAGAATGCAGTCCGAACAGACGGCTCTCCTTCCCTCTACCTCCCTTCTACATATACTTCTCCTCCACTTCCCTCTCCTCTCCAACCCTAATCCTAAAACCCTGACCCTAACCCTAACCCTAACTCTAGCTCTAAACCTAACCCTAACGTTAACCCTAAGACTTAACCCTAAACCTAACCCTTAGCCTAACCCTAAACCTAAGCCTAGCCCTGGTTCTAAACCTAACCCTAACCCTAACGTTAACCCTAAGACCTAGCCCTAAACCTAACCCCAAACCTAACCCTAAACCTAACCCTTATCCTAACCCTAAAACCAAATCCTAACCCTAACCATTGACGAATAGAGGTCGTACCCAAACTCAACAAAATCCAAGAACAAAAATATCCCACTGACAAATAGAGGTCGTACCCAAACTCTACAAAATCCAATTGAAAATGGAAGAAGTTTCCCAATGACAAACTGAGACAGAACTGACCTATACTCAACAAAATCTAAGAACATAGATATCCCACTGACAAATAGAGGTCGTACCCAAACTCTACAAAATCCAATTGAAAATGGAAGAAGTTTCCCAATGACAAACAGAGACGGAACTTACCTATACTCAACTAAATCTAAGAACATAGATATCCCACGGACAAATAGAGGTCATACCCAAACTCATCAAAATCCAACCAACAAGAGTAGAAATATTTCCTAAAATAAACCAATTGACCGGGGGACACACACCAGGGTCTTGACGAAGCCCAGGTGGCCTGCCTCAAGGAGAGGGTGTATAGTTTGTTTAAAAGGCTGAAACACTCAATGATCCTGAGGTACACTACTGATGAATGTGTCCTAAATTTCTAAAAGTAATCATATAGAAATGCGGAGAAAGAACAAATAAGGTGTTCTTAACCACTCTTAACAACAGGAAACAAAAAAACAAACAGGGTATTCTCAACCACTCTTAACAACTTGAAACAAAAAACAAATAAGGTGTTCTTAACCACTCTTAACAACTGGAAACAAAAAAACAAACAGGGTATTCTCAACCACAAATATAAGACAAATTAATCGGGACCTATACTACTAAGAGGAAACAAGCATCCTTTTAAATGTAAGTCACCTTAAACCCTCGTTAGGGGACTTCTCCTTGAAGCCAGAATATGCCTATATTCTTTAACCCAAATGGGATAACTACAAAACATGAACCTAACACTCTACCTAACATAATACGGGATTGGAGAATCTTGATAACGTGCGACGGCCCGTGCATTACCTTTGGTCCCCTATACCAAACTGACCATGCTGGCCAGGGGGGAACATAGGAAAAGTACTCACCAATACATACCAGGCTACCCAAACTGGGTAGACGGGATCATCAATACAGTACTCACCCAACCTAATCTAGCCTGTGCCTCGGAAAGCAGATTCTCCTTATAACCCATTATATGTATTATCTTACCAAATCTCTCTCCCCTTTCTTTCCTCCTCTTAAAGGCGTTAACATGGCGCAAGATAAGGTGTACAACAACTTCCAACTATTGATTAGAGTCTATTCTCATAAATTAACAACTATACAAAATAACAGCTTACAATTTTTTTTCTCTTTTTTCATTCTTTTTCTCACTCTCTTCCCCTTCTCTCAGGAAACTGAGAGAGCTGGGACGGTAGAGAATAGCCCGAACAGGCAGGAGGAGAATGCAGTCCGAACAGACGGCTCTCCTTCCCTCTACCTCCCTTCTACATATACTTCTCCTCCACTTCCCTCTCCTCTCCAACCCTAATCCTAAAACCCTGACCCTAACCCTAACCCTAACTCTAGCTCTAAACCTAACCCTAACGTTAACCCTAAGACTTAACCCTAAACCTAACCCTTAGCCTAACCCTAAACCTAAGCCTAGCCCTGGTTCTAAACCTAACCCTAACCCTAACGTTAACCCTAAGACCTAGCCCTAAACCTAACCCCAAACCTAACCCTAAACCTAACCCTTATCCTAACCCTAAAACCAAATCCTAACCCTAACCATTGACGAATAGAGGTCGTACCCAAACTCAACAAAATCCAAGAACAAAAATATCCCACTGACAAATAGAGGTCGTACCCAAACTCTACAAAATCCAATTGAAAATGGAAGAAGTTTCCCAATGACAAACTGAGACAGAACTGACCTATACTCAACAAAATCTAAGAACATAGATATCCCACTGACAAATAGAGGTCGTACCCAAACTCTACAAAATCCAATTGAAAATGGAAGAAGTTTCCCAATGACAAACAGAGACGGAACTTACCTATACTCAACTAAATCTAAGAACATAGATATCCCACGGACAAATAGAGGTCATACCCAAACTCATCAAAATCCAACCAACAAGAGTAGAAATATTTCCTAAAATAAACCAATTGACCGGGGGACACACACCAGGGTCTTGACGAAGCCCAGGTGGCCTGCCTCAAGGAGAGGGTGTATAGTTTGTTTAAAAGGCTGAAACACTCAATGATCCTGAGGTACACTACTGATGAATGTGTCCTAAATTTCTAAAAGTAATCATATAGAAATGCGGAGAAAGAACAAATAAGGTGTTCTTAACCACTCTTAACAACAGGAAACAAAAAAACAAACAGGGTATTCTCAACCACTCTTAACAACTTGAAACAAAAAACAAATAAGGTGTTCTTAACCACTCTTAACAACTGGAAACAAAAAAACAAACAGGGTATTCTCAACCACAAATATAAGACAAATTAATCGGGACCTATACTACTAAGAGGAAACAAGCATCCTTTTAAATGTAAGTCACCTTAAACCCTCGTTAGGGGACTTCTCCTTGAAGCCAGAATATGCCTATATTCTTTAACCCAAATGGGATAACTACAAAACATGAACCTAACACTCTACCTAACATAATACGGGATTGGAGAATCTTGATAACGTGCGACGGCCCGTGCATTACCTTTGGTCCCCTATACCAAACTGACCATGCTGGCCAGGGGGGAACATAGGAAAAGTACTCACCAATACATACCAGGCTACCCAAACTGGGTAGACGGGATCATCAATACAGTACTCACCCAACCTAATCTAGCCTGTGCCTCGGAAAGCAGATTCTCCTTATAACCCATTATATGTATTATCTTACCAAATCTCTCTCCCCTTTCTTTCCTCCTCTTAAAGGCGTTAACATGGCGCAAGATAAGGTGTACAACAACTTCCAACTATTGATTAGAGTCTATTCTCATAAATTAACAACTATACAAAATAACAGCTTACAATTTTTTTTCTCTTTTTTCATTCTTTTTCTCACTCTCTTCCCCTTCTCTCAGGAAACTGAGAGAGCTGGGACGGTAGAGAATAGCCCGAACAGGCAGGAGGAGAATGCAGTCCGAACAGACGGCTCTCCTTCCCTCTACCTCCCTTCTACATATACTTCTCCTCCACTTCCCTCTCCTCTCCAACCCTAATCCTAAAACCCTGACCCTAACCCTAACCCTAACTCTAGCTCTAAACCTAACCCTAACGTTAACCCTAAGACTTAACCCTAAACCTAACCCTTAGCCTAACCCTAAACCTAAGCCTAGCCCTGGTTCTAAACCTAACCCTAACCCTAACGTTAACCCTAAGACCTAGCCCTAAACCTAACCCCAAACCTAACCCTAAACCTAACCCTTATCCTAACCCTAAAACCAAATCCTAACCCTAACCATTGACGAATAGAGGTCGTACCCAAACTCAACAAAATCCAAGAACAAAAATATCCCACTGACAAATAGAGGTCGTACCCAAACTCTACAAAATCCAATTGAAAATGGAAGAAGTTTCCCAATGACAAACTGAGACAGAACTGACCTATACTCAACAAAATCTAAGAACATAGATATCCCACTGACAAATAGAGGTCGTACCCAAACTCTACAAAATCCAATTGAAAATGGAAGAAGTTTCCCAATGACAAACAGAGACGGAACTTACCTATACTCAACTAAATCTAAGAACATAGATATCCCACGGACAAATAGAGGTCATACCCAAACTCATCAAAATCCAACCAACAAGAGTAGAAATATTTCCTAAAATAAACCAATTGACCGGGGGACACACACCAGGGTCTTGACGAAGCCCAGGTGGCCTGCCTCAAGGAGAGGGTGTATAGTTTGTTTAAAAGGCTGAAACACTCAATGATCCTGAGGTACACTACTGATGAATGTGTCCTAAATTTCTAAAAGTAATCATATAGAAATGCGGAGAAAGAACAAATAAGGTGTTCTTAACCACTCTTAACAACAGGAAACAAAAAAACAAACAGGGTATTCTCAACCACTCTTAACAACTTGAAACAAAAAACAAATAAGGTGTTCTTAACCACTCTTAACAACTGGAAACAAAAAAACAAACAGGGTATTCTCAACCACAAATATAAGACAAATTAATCGGGACCTATACTACTAAGAGGAAACAAGCATCCTTTTAAATGTAAGTCACCTTAAACCCTCGTTAGGGGACTTCTCCTTGAAGCCAGAATATGCCTATATTCTTTAACCCAAATGGGATAACTACAAAACATGAACCTAACACTCTACCTAACATAATACGGGATTGGAGAATCTTGATAACGTGCGACGGCCCGTGCATTACCTTTGGTCCCCTATACCAAACTGACCATGCTGGCCAGGGGGGAACATAGGAAAAGTACTCACCAATACATACCAGGCTACCCAAACTGGGTAGACGGGATCATCAATACAGTACTCACCACAACCTAATCTAGCCTGTGCCTCGGAAAGCAGATTCTCCTTATAACCCATTATATGTATTATCTTACCAAATCTCTCTCCCCTTTCTTTCCTCCTCTTAAAGGCGTTAACATGGCGCAAGATAAGGTGTACAACAACTTCCAACTATTGATTAGAGTCTATTCTCATAAATTAACAACTATACAAAATAACAGCTTACAATTTTTTTTCTCTTTTTTCATTCTTTTTCTCACTCTCTTCCCCTTCTCTCAGGAAACTGAGAGAGCTGGGACGGTAGAGAATAGCCCGAACAGGCAGGAGGAGAATGCAGTCCGAACAGACGGCTCTCCTTCCCTCTACCTCCCTTCTACATATACTTCTCCTCCACTTCCCTCTCCTCTCCAACCCTAATCCTAAAACCCTGACCCTAACCCTAACCCTAACTCTAGCTCTAAACCTAACCCTAACGTTAACCCTAAGACTTAACCCTAAACCTAACCCTTAGCCTAACCCTAAACCTAAGCCTAGCCCTGGTTCTAAACCTAACCCTAACCCTAACGTTAACCCTAAGACCTAGCCCTAAACCTAACCCCAAACCTAACCCTAAACCTAACCCTTATCCTAACCCTAAAACCAAATCCTAACCCTAACCATTGACGAATAGAGGTCGTACCCAAACTCAACAAAATCCAAGAACAAAAATATCCCACTGACAAATAGAGGTCGTACCCAAACTCTACAAAATCCAATTGAAAATGGAAGAAGTTTCCCAATGACAAACTGAGACAGAACTGACCTATACTCAACAAAATCTAAGAACATAGATATCCCACTGACAAATAGAGGTCGTACCCAAACTCTACAAAATCCAATTGAAAATGGAAGAAGTTTCCCAATGACAAACAGAGACGGAACTTACCTATACTCAACTAAATCTAAGAACATAGATATCCCACGGACAAATAGAGGTCATACCCAAACTCATCAAAATCCAACCAACAAGAGTAGAAATATTTCCTAAAATAAACCAATTGACCGGGGGACACACACCAGGGTCTTGACGAAGCCCAGGTGGCCTGCCTCAAGGAGAGGGTGTATAGTTTGTTTAAAAGGCTGAAACACTCAATGATCCTGAGGTACACTACTGATGAATGTGTCCTAAATTTCTAAAAGTAATCATATAGAAATGCGGAGAAAGAACAAATAAGGTGTTCTTAACCACTCTTAACAACAGGAAACAAAAAAACAAACAGGGTATTCTCAACCACTCTTAACAACTTGAAACAAAAAACAAATAAGGTGTTCTTAACCACTCTTAACAACTGGAAACAAAAAAACAAACAGGGTATTCTCAACCACAAATATAAGACAAATTAATCGGGACCTATACTACTAAGAGGAAACAAGCATCCTTTTAAATGTAAGTCACCTTAAACCCTCGTTAGGGGACTTCTCCTTGAAGCCAGAATATGCCTATATTCTTTAACCCAAATGGGATAACTACAAAACATGAACCTAACACTCTACCTAACATAATACGGGATTGGAGAATCTTGATAACGTGCGACGGCCCGTGCATTACCTTTGGTCCCCTATACCAAACTGACCATGCTGGCCAGGGGGGAACATAGGAAAAGTACTCACCAATACATACCAGGCTACCCAAACTGGGTAGACGGGATCATCAATACAGTACTCACCCAACCTAATCTAGCCTGTGCCTCGGAAAGCAGATTCTCCTTATAACCCATTATATGTATTATCTTACCAAATCTCTCTCCCCTTTCTTTCCTCCTCTTAAAGGCGTTAACATGGCGCAAGATAAGGTGTACAACAACTTCCAACTATTGATTAGAGTCTATTCTCATAAATTAACAACTATACAAAATAACAGCTTACAATTTTTTTTCTCTTTTTTCATTCTTTTTCTCACTCTCTTCCCCTTCTCTCAGGAAACTGAGAGAGCTGGGACGGTAGAGAATAGCCCGAACAGGCAGGAGGAGAATGCAGTCCGAACAGACGGCTCTCCTTCCCTCTACCTCCCTTCTACATATACTTCTCCTCCACTTCCCTCTCCTCTCCAACCCTAATCCTAAAACCCTGACCCTAACCCTAACCCTAACTCTAGCTCTAAACCTAACCCTAACGTTAACCCTAAGACTTAACCCTAAACCTAACCCTTAGCCTAACCCTAAACCTAAGCCTAGCCCTGGTTCTAAACCTAACCCTAACCCTAACGTTAACCCTAAGACCTAGCCCTAAACCTAACCCCAAACCTAACCCTAAACCTAACCCTTATCCTAACCCTAAAACCAAATCCTAACCCTAACCATTGACGAATAGAGGTCGTACCCAAACTCAACAAAATCCAAGAACAAAAATATCCCACTGACAAATAGAGGTCGTACCCAAACTCTACAAAATCCAATTGAAAATGGAAGAAGTTTCCCAATGACAAACTGAGACAGAACTGACCTATACTCAACAAAATCTAAGAACATAGATATCCCACTGACAAATAGAGGTCGTACCCAAACTCTACAAAATCCAATTGAAAATGGAAGAAGTTTCCCAATGACAAACAGAGACGGAACTTACCTATACTCAACTAAATCTAAGAACATAGATATCCCACGGACAAATAGAGGTCATACCCAAACTCATCAAAATCCAACCAACAAGAGTAGAAATATTTCCTAAAATAAACCAATTGACCGGGGGACACACACCAGGGTCTTGACGAAGCCCAGGTGGCCTGCCTCAAGGAGAGGGTGTATAGTTTGTTTAAAAGGCTGAAACACTCAATGATCCTGAGGTACACTACTGATGAATGTGTCCTAAATTTCTAAAAGTAATCATATAGAAATGCGGAGAAAGAACAAATAAGGTGTTCTTAACCACTCTTAACAACAGGAAACAAAAAAACAAACAGGGTATTCTCAACCACTCTTAACAACTTGAAACAAAAAACAAATAAGGTGTTCTTAACCACTCTTAACAACTGGAAACAAAAAAACAAACAGGGTATTCTCAACCACAAATATAAGACAAATTAATCGGGACCTATACTACTAAGAGGAAACAAGCATCCTTTTAAATGTAAGTCACCTTAAACCCTCGTTAGGGGACTTCTCCTTGAAGCCAGAATATGCCTATATTCTTTAACCCAAATGGGATAACTACAAAACATGAACCTAACACTCTACCTAACATAATACGGGATTGGAGAATCTTGATAACGTGCGACGGCCCGTGCATTACCTTTGGTCCCCTATACCAAACTGACCATGCTGGCCAGGGGGGAACATAGGAAAAGTACTCACCAATACATACCAGGCTACCCAAACTGGGTAGACGGGATCATCAATACAGTACTCACCCAACCTAATCTAGCCTGTGCCTCGGAAAGCAGATTCTCCTTATAACCCATTATATGTATTATCTTACCAAATCTCTCTCCCCTTTCTTTCCTCCTCTTAAAGGCGTTAACATGGCGCAAGATAAGGTGTACAACAACTTCCAACTATTGATTAGAGTCTATTCTCATAAATTAACAACTATACAAAATAACAGCTTACAATTTTTTTTCTCTTTTTTCATTCTTTTTCTCACTCTCTTCCCCTTCTCTCAGGAAACTGAGAGAGCTGGGACGGTAGAGAATAGCCCGAACAGGCAGGAGGAGAATGCAGTCCGAACAGACGGCTCTCCTTCCCTCTACCTCCCTTCTACATATACTTCTCCTCCACTTCCCTCTCCTCTCCAACCCTAATCCTAAAACCCTGACCCTAACCCTAACCCTAACTCTAGCTCTAAACCTAACCCTAACGTTAACCCTAAGACTTAACCCTAAACCTAACCCTTAGCCTAACCCTAAACCTAAGCCTAGCCCTGGTTCTAAACCTAACCCTAACCCTAACGTTAACCCTAAGACCTAGCCCTAAACCTAACCCCAAACCTAACCCTAAACCTAACCCTTATCCTAACCCTAAAACCAAATCCTAACCCTAACCATTGACGAATAGAGGTCGTACCCAAACTCAACAAAATCCAAGAACAAAAATATCCCACTGACAAATAGAGGTCGTACCCAAACTCTACAAAATCCAATTGAAAATGGAAGAAGTTTCCCAATGACAAACTGAGACAGAACTGACCTATACTCAACAAAATCTAAGAACATAGATATCCCACTGACAAATAGAGGTCGTACCCAAACTCTACAAAATCCAATTGAAAATGGAAGAAGTTTCCCAATGACAAACAGAGACGGAACTTACCTATACTCAACTAAATCTAAGAACATAGATATCCCACGGACAAATAGAGGTCATACCCAAACTCATCAAAATCCAACCAACAAGAGTAGAAATATTTCCTAAAATAAACCAATTGACCGGGGGACACACACCAGGGTCTTGACGAAGCCCAGGTGGCCTGCCTCAAGGAGAGGGTGTATAGTTTGTTTAAAAGGCTGAAACACTCAATGATCCTGAGGTACACTACTGATGAATGTGTCCTAAATTTCTAAAAGTAATCATATAGAAATGCGGAGAAAGAACAAATAAGGTGTTCTTAACCACTCTTAACAACAGGAAACAAAAAAACAAACAGGGTATTCTCAACCACTCTTAACAACTTGAAACAAAAAACAAATAAGGTGTTCTTAACCACTCTTAACAACTGGAAACAAAAAAACAAACAGGGTATTCTCAACCACAAATATAAGACAAATTAATCGGGACCTATACTACTAAGAGGAAACAAGCATCCTTTTAAATGTAAGTCACCTTAAACCCTCGTTAGGGGACTTCTCCTTGAAGCCAGAATATGCCTATATTCTTTAACCCAAATGGGATAACTACAAAACATGAACCTAACACTCTACCTAACATAATACGGGATTGGAGAATCTTGATAACGTGCGACGGCCCGTGCATTACCTTTGGTCCCCTATACCAAACTGACCATGCTGGCCAGGGGGGAACATAGGAAAAGTACTCACCAATACATACCAGGCTACCCAAACTGGGTAGACGGGATCATCAATACAGTACTCACCCAACCTAATCTAGCCTGTGCCTCGGAAAGCAGATTCTCCTTATAACCCATTATATGTATTATCTTACCAAATCTCTCTCCCCTTTCTTTCCTCCTCTTAAAGGCGTTAACATGGCGCAAGATAAGGTGTACAACAACTTCCAACTATTGATTAGAGTCTATTCTCATAAATTAACAACTATACAAAATAACAGCTTACAATTTTTTTTCTCTTTTTTCATTCTTTTTCTCACTCTCTTCCCCTTCTCTCAGGAAACTGAGAGAGCTGGGACGGTAGAGAATAGCCCGAACAGGCAGGAGGAGAATGCAGTCCGAACAGACGGCTCTCCTTCCCTCTACCTCCCTTCTACATATACTTCTCCTCCACTTCCCTCTCCTCTCCAACCCTAATCCTAAAACCCTGACCCTAACCCTAACCCTAACTCTAGCTCTAAACCTAACCCTAACGTTAACCCTAAGACTTAACCCTAAACCTAACCCTTAGCCTAACCCTAAACCTAAGCCTAGCCCTGGTTCTAAACCTAACCCTAACCCTAACGTTAACCCTAAGACCTAGCCCTAAACCTAACCCCAAACCTAACCCTAAACCTAACCCTTATCCTAACCCTAAAACCAAATCCTAACCCTAACCATTGACGAATAGAGGTCGTACCCAAACTCAACAAAATCCAAGAACAAAAATATCCCACTGACAAATAGAGGTCGTACCCAAACTCTACAAAATCCAATTGAAAATGGAAGAAGTTTCCCAATGACAAACTGAGACAGAACTGACCTATACTCAACAAAATCTAAGAACATAGATATCCCACTGACAAATAGAGGTCGTACCCAAACTCTACAAAATCCAATTGAAAATGGAAGAAGTTTCCCAATGACAAACAGAGACGGAACTTACCTATACTCAACTAAATCTAAGAACATAGATATCCCACGGACAAATAGAGGTCATACCCAAACTCATCAAAATCCAACCAACAAGAGTAGAAATATTTCCTAAAATAAACCAATTGACCGGGGGACACACACCAGGGTCTTGACGAAGCCCAGTTGGCCTGCCTCAAGGAGAGGGTGTATAGTTTGTTTAAAAGGCTGAAGCACTCAATGATCCTGAGGTACACTACTGATGAATGTGTCCTAAATTTCTAAAAGTAATCATATAGAAATGCGGAGAAAGAACAAATAAGGTGTTCTTAACCACTCTTAACAACAGGAAACAAAAAAACAAACAGGGTATTCTCAACCACTCTTAACAACTTGAAACAAAAAACAAATAAGGTGTTCTTAACCACTCTTAACAACTGGAAACAAAAAAACAAACAGGGTATTCTCAACCACAAATATAAGACAAATTAATCGGGACCTATACTACTAAGAGGAAACAAGCATCCTTTTAAATGTAAGTCACCTTAAACCCTCGTTAGGGGACTTCTCCTTGAAGCCAGAATATGCCTATATTCTTTAACCCAAATGGGATAACTACAAAACATGAACCTAACACTCTACCTAACATAATACGGGATTGGAGAATCTTGATAACGTGCGACGGCCCGTGCATTACCTTTGGTCCCCTATACCAAACTGACCATGCTGGCCAGGGGGGAACATAGGAAAAGTACTCACCAATACATACCAGGCTACCCAAACTGGGTAGACGGGATCATCAATACAGTACTCACCCAACCTAATCTAGCCTGTGCCTCGGAAAGCAGATTCTCCTTATAACCCATTATATGTATTATCTTACCAAATCTCTCTCCCCTTTCTTTCCTCCTCTTAAAGGCGTTAACATGGCGCAAGATAAGGTGTACAACAACTTCCAACTATTGATTAGAGTCTATTCTCATAAATTAACAACTATACAAAATAACAGCTTACAATTTTTTTTCTCTTTTTTCATTCTTTTTCTCACTCTCTTCCCCTTCTCTCAGGAAACTGAGAGAGCTGGGACGGTAGAGAATAGCCCGAACAGGCAGGAGGAGAATGCAGTCCGAACAGACGGCTCTCCTTCCCTCTACCTCCCTTCTACATATACTTCTCCTCCACTTCCCTCTCCTCTCCAACCCTAATCCTAAAACCCTGACCCTAACCCTAACCCTAACTCTAGCTCTAAACCTAACCCTAACGTTAACCCTAAGACTTAACCCTAAACCTAACCCTTAGCCTAACCCTAAACCTAAGCCTAGCCCTGGTTTTAAACCTAACCCTAACCCTAACGTTAACCCTAAGACCTAGCCCTAAACCTAACCCCAAACCTAACCCTAAACCTAACCCTTATCCTAACCCTAAAACCAAATCCTAACCCTAACCATTGACGAATAGAGGTCGTACCCAAACTCAACAAAATCCAAGAACAAAAATATCCCACTGACAAATAGAGGTCGTACCCAAACTCTACAAAATCCAATTGAAAATGGAAGAAGTTTCCCAATGACAAACTGAGACAGAACTGACCTATACTCAACAAAATCTAAGAACATAGATATCCCACTGACAAATAGAGGTCGTACCCAAACTCTACAAAATCCAATTGAAAATGGAAGAAGTTTCCCAATGACAAACAGAGACGGAACTTACCTATACTCAACTAAATCTAAGAAAATAGATATCCCACGGACAAATAGAGGTCATACCCAAACTCATCAAAATCCAACCAACAAGAGTAGAAATATTTCCTAAAATAAACCAATTGACCGGGGGACACACACCAGGGTCTTGACGAAGCCCAGGTGGCCTGCCTCAAGGAGAGGGTGTATAGTTTGTTTAAAAGGCTGAAACACTCAATGATCCTGAGGTACACTACTGATGAATGTGTCCTAAATTTCTAAAAGTAATCATATAGAAATGCGGAGAAAGAACAAATAAGGTGTTCTTAACCACTCTTAACAACAGGAAACAAAAAAACAAACAGGGTATTCTCAACCACTCTTAACAACTTGAAACAAAAAACAAATAAGGTGTTCTTAACCACTCTTAACAACTGGAAACAAAAAAACAAACAGGGTATTCTCAACCACAAATATAAGACAAATTAATCGGGACCTATACTACTAAGAGGAAACAAGCATCCTTTTAAATGTAAGTCACCTTAAACCCTCGTTAGGGGACTTCTCCTTGAAGCCAGAATATGCCTATATTCTTTAACCCAAATGGGATAACTACAAAACATGAACCTAACACTCTACCTAACATAATACGGGATTGGAGAATCTTGATAACGTGCGACGGCCCGTGCATTACCTTTGGTCCCCTATACCAAACTGACCATGCTGGCCAGGGGGGAACATAGGAAAAGTACTCACCAATACATACCAGGCTACCCAAACTGGGTAGACGGGATCATCAATACAGTACTCACCCAACCTAATCTAGCCTGTGCCTCGGAAAGCAGATTCTCCTTATAACCCATTATATGTATTATCTTACCAAATCTCTCTCCCCTTTCTTTCCTCCTCTTAAAGGCGTTAACATGGCGCAAGATAAGGTGTACAACAACTTCCAACTATTGATTAGAGTCTATTCTCATAAATTAACAACTATACAAAATAACAGCTTACAATTTTTTTTCTCTTTTTTCATTCTTTTTCTCACTCTCTTCCCCTTCTCTCAGGAAACTGAGAGAGCTGGGACGGTAGAGAATAGCCCGAACAGGCAGGAGGAGAATGCAGTCCGAACAGACGGCTCTCCTTCCCTCTACCTCCCTTCTACATATACTTCTCCTCCACTTCCCTCTCCTCTCCAACCCTAATCCTAAAACCCTGACCCTAACCCTAACCCTAACTCTAGCTCTAAACCTAACCCTAACGTTAACCCTAAGACTTAACCCTAAACCTAACCCTTAGCCTAACCCTAAACCTAAGCCTAGCCCTGGTTTTAAACCTAACCCTAACCCTAACGTTAACCCTAAGACCTAGCCCTAAACCTAACCCCAAACCTAACCCTAAACCTAACCCTTATCCTAACCCTAAAACCAAATCCTAACCCTAACCATTGACGAATAGAGGTCGTACCCAAACTCAACAAAATCCAAGAACAAAAATATCCCACTGACAAATAGAGGTCGTACCCAAACTCTACAAAATCCAATTGAAAATGGAAGAAGTTTCCCAATGACAAACTGAGACAGAACTGACCTATACTCAACAAAATCTAAGAACATAGATATCCCACTGACAAATAGAGGTCGTACCCAAACTCTACAAAATCCAATTGAAAATGGAAGAAGTTTCCCAATGACAAACAGAGACGGAACTTACCTATACTCAACTAAATCTAAGAACATAGATATCCCACGGACAAATAGAGGTCATACCCAAACTCATCAAAATCCAACCAACAAGAGTAGAAATATTTCCTAAAATAAACCAATTGACCGGGGGACACACACCAGGGTCTTGACGAAGCCCAGGTGGCCTGCCTCAAGGAGAGGGTGTATAGTTTGTTTAAAAGGCTGAAACACTCAATGATCCTGAGGTACACTACTGATGAATGTGTCCTAAATTTCTAAAAGTAATCATATAGAAATGCGGAGAAAGAACAAATAAGGTGTTCTTAACCACTCTTAACAACAGGAAACAAAAAAACAAACAGGGTATTCTCAACCACTCTTAACAACTTGAAACAAAAAACAAATAAGGTGTTCTTAACCACTCTTAACAACTGGAAACAAAAAAACAAACAGGGTATTCTCAACCACAAATATAAGACAAATTAATCGGGACCTATACTACTAAGAGGAAACAAGCATCCTTTTAAATGTAAGTCACCTTAAACCCTCGTTAGGGGACTTCTCCTTGAAGCCAGAATATGCCTATATTCTTTAACCCAAATGGGATAACTACAAAACATGAACCTAACACTCTACCTAACATAATACGGGATTGGAGAATCTTGATAACGTGCGACGGCCCGTGCATTACCTTTGGTCCCCTATACCAAACTGACCATGCTGGCCAGGGGGGAACATAGGAAAAGTACTCACCAATACATACCAGGCTACCCAAACTGGGTAGACGGGATCATCAATACAGTACTCACCCAACCTAATCTAGCCTGTGCCTCGGAAAGCAGATTCTCCTTATAACCCATTATATGTATTATCTTACCAAATCTCTCTCCCCTTTCTTTCCTCCTCTTAAAGGCGTTAACATGGCGCAAGATAAGGTGTACAACAACTTCCAACTATTGATTAGAGTCTATTCTCATAAATTAACAACTATACAAAATAACAGCTTACAATTTTTTTTCTCTTTTTTCATTCTTTTTCTCACTCTCTTCCCCTTCTCTCAGGAAACTGAGAGAGCTGGGACGGTAGAGAATAGCCCGAACAGGCAGGAGGAGAATGCAGTCCGAACAGACGGCTCTCCTTCCCTCTACCTCCCTTCTACATATACTTCTCCTCCACTTCCCTCTCCTCTCCAACCCTAATCCTAAAACCCTGACCCTAACCCTAACCCTAACTCTAGCTCTAAACCTAACCCTAACGTTAACCCTAAGACTTAACCCTAAACCTAACCCTTAGCCTAACCCTAAACCTAAGCCTAGCCCTGGTTCTAAACCTAACCCTAACCCTAACGTTAACCCTAAGACCTAGCCCTAAACCTAACCCCAAACCTAACCCTAAACCTAACCCTTATCCTAACCCTAAAACCAAATCCTAACCCTAACCATTGACGAATAGAGGTCGTACCCAAACTCAACAAAATCCAAGAACAAAAATATCCCACTGACAAATAGAGGTCGTACCCAAACTCTACAAAATCCAATTGAAAATGGAAGAAGTTTCCCAATGACAAACTGAGACAGAACTGACCTATACTCAACAAAATCTAAGAACATAGATATCCCACTGACAAATAGAGGTCGTACCCAAACTCTACAAAATCCAATTGAAAATGGAAGAAGTTTCCCAATGACAAACAGAGACGGAACTTACCTATACTCAACTAAATCTAAGAACATAGATATCCCACGGACAAATAGAGGTCATACCCAAACTCATCAAAATCCAACCAACAAGAGTAGAAATATTTCCTAAAATAAACCAATTGACCGGGGGACACACACCAGGGTCTTGACGAAGCCCAGGTGGCCTGCCTCAAGGAGAGGGTGTATAGTTTGTTTAAAAGGCTGAAACACTCAATGATCCTGAGGTACACTACTGATGAATGTGTCCTAAATTTCTAAAAGTAATCATATAGAAATGCGGAGAAAGAACAAATAAGGTGTTCTTAACCACTCTTAACAACAGGAAACAAAAAAACAAACAGGGTATTCTCAACCACTCTTAACAACTTGAAACAAAAAACAAATAAGGTGTTCTTAACCACTCTTAACAACTGGAAACAAAAAAACAAACAGGGTATTCTCAACCACAAATATAAGACAAATTAATCGGGACCTATACTACTAAGAGGAAACAAGCATCCTTTTAAATGTAAGTCACCTTAAACCCTCGTTAGGGGACTTCTCCTTGAAGCCAGAATATGCCTATATTCTTTAACCCAAATGGGATAACTACAAAACATGAACCTAACACTCTACCTAACATAATACGGGATTGGAGAATCTTGATAACGTGCGACGGCCCGTGCATTACCTTTGGTCCCCTATACCAAACTGACCATGCTGGCCAGGGGGGAACATAGGAAAAGTACTCACCAATACATACCAGGCTACCCAAACTGGGTAGACGGGATCATCAATACAGTACTCACCCAACCTAATCTAGCCTGTGCCTCGGAAAGCAGATTCTCCTTATAACCCATTATATGTATTATCTTACCAAATCTCTCTCCCCTTTCTTTCCTCCTCTTAAAGGCGTTAACATGGCGCAAGATAAGGTGTACAACAACTTCCAACTATTGATTAGAGTCTATTCTCATAAATTAACAACTATACAAAATAACAGCTTACAATTTTTTTTCTCTTTTTTCATTCTTTTTCTCACTCTCTTCCCCTTCTCTCAGGAAACTGAGAGAGCTGGGACGGTAGAGAATAGCCCGAACAGGCAGGAGGAGAATGCAGTCCGAACAGACGGCTCTCCTTCCCTCTACCTCCCTTCTACATATACTTCTCCTCCACTTCCCTCTCCTCTCCAACCCTAATCCTAAAACCCTGACCCTAACCCTAACCCTAACTCTAGCTCTAAACCTAACCCTAACGTTAACCCTAAGACTTAACCCTAAACCTAACCCTTAGCCTAACCCTAAACCTAAGCCTAGCCCTGGTTCTAAACCTAACCCTAACCCTAACGTTAACCCTAAGACCTAGCCCTAAACCTAACCCCAAACCTAACCCTAAACCTAACCCTTATCCTAACCCTAAAACCAAATCCTAACCCTAACCATTGACGAATAGAGGTCGTACCCAAACTCAACAAAATCCAAGAACAAAAATATCCCACTGACAAATAGAGGTCGTACCCAAACTCTACAAAATCCAATTGAAAATGGAAGAAGTTTCCCAATGACAAACTGAGACAGAACTGACCTATACTCAACAAAATCTAAGAACATAGATATCCCACTGACAAATAGAGGTCGTACCCAAACTCTACAAAATCCAATTGAAAATGGAAGAAGTTTCCCAATGACAAACAGAGACGGAACTTACCTATACTCAACTAAATCTAAGAACATAGATATCCCACGGACAAATAGAGGTCATACCCAAACTCATCAAAATCCAACCAACAAGAGTAGAAATATTTCCTAAAATAAACCAATTGACCGGGGGACACACACCAGGGTCTTGACGAAGCCCAGGTGGCCTGCCTCAAGGAGAGGGTGTATAGTTTGTTTAAAAGGCTGAAACACTCAATGATCCTGAGGTACACTACTGATGAATGTGTCCTAAATTTCTAAAAGTAATCATATAGAAATGCGGAGAAAGAACAAATAAGGTGTTCTTAACCACTCTTAACAACAGGAAACAAAAAAACAAACAGGGTATTCTCAACCACTCTTAACAACTTGAAACAAAAAACAAATAAGGTGTTCTTAACCACTCTTAACAACTGGAAACAAAAAAACAAACAGGGTATTCTCAACCACAAATATAAGACAAATTAATCGGGACCTATACTACTAAGAGGAAACAAGCATCCTTTTAAATGTAAGTCACCTTAAACCCTCGTTAGGGGACTTCTCCTTGAAGCCAGAATATGCCTATATTCTTTAACCCAAATGGGATAACTACAAAACATGAACCTAACACTCTACCTAACATAATACGGGATTGGAGAATCTTGATAACGTGCGACGGCCCGTGCATTACCTTTGGTCCCCTATACCAAACTGACCATGCTGGCCAGGGGGGAACATAGGAAAAGTACTCACCAATACATACCAGGCTACCCAAACTGGGTAGACGGGATCATCAATACAGTACTCACCCAACCTAATCTAGCCTGTGCCTCGGAAAGCAGATTCTCCTTATAACCCATTATATGTATTATCTTACCAAATCTCTCTCCCCTTTCTTTCCTCCTCTTAAAGGCGTTAACATGGCGCAAGATAAGGTGTACAACAACTTCCAACTATTGATTAGAGTCTATTCTCATAAATTAACAACTATACAAAATAACAGCTTACAATTTTTTTTCTCTTTTTTCATTCTTTTTCTCACTCTCTTCCCCTTCTCTCAGGAAACTGAGAGAGCTGGGACGGTAGAGAATAGCCCGAACAGGCAGGAGGAGAATGCAGTCCGAACAGACGGCTCTCCTTCCCTCTACCTCCCTTCTACATATACTTCTCCTCCACTTCCCTCTCCTCTCCAACCCTAATCCTAAAACCCTGACCCTAACCCTAACCCTAACTCTAGCTCTAAACCTAACCCTAACGTTAACCCTAAGACTTAACCCTAAACCTAACCCTTAGCCTAACCCTAAACCTAAGCCTAGCCCTGGTTCTAAACCTAACCCTAACCCTAACGTTAACCCTAAGACCTAGCCCTAAACCTAACCCCAAACCTAACCCTAAACCTAACCCTTATCCTAACCCTAAAACCAAATCCTAACCCTAACCATTGACGAATAGAGGTCGTACCCAAACTCAACAAAATCCAAGAACAAAAATATCCCACTGACAAATAGAGGTCGTACCCAAACTCTACAAAATCCAATTGAAAATGGAAGAAGTTTCCCAATGACAAACTGAGACAGAACTGACCTATACTCAACAAAATCTAAGAACATAGATATCCCACTGACAAATAGAGGTCGTACCCAAACTCTACAAAATCCAATTGAAAATGGAAGAAGTTTCCCAATGACAAACAGAGACGGAACTTACCTATACTCAACTAAATCTAAGAACATAGATATCCCACGGACAAATAGAGGTCATACCCAAACTCATCAAAATCCAACCAACAAGAGTAGAAATATTTCCTAAAATAAACCAATTGACCGGGGGACACACACCAGGGTCTTGACGAAGCCCAGGTGGCCTGCCTCAAGGAGAGGGTGTATAGTTTGTTTAAAAGGCTGAAACACTCAATGATCCTGAGGTACACTACTGATGAATGTGTCCTAAATTTCTAAAAGTAATCATATAGAAATGCGGAGAAAGAACAAATAAGGTGTTCTTAACCACTCTTAACAACAGGAAACAAAAAAACAAACAGGGTATTCTCAACCACTCTTAACAACTTGAAACAAAAAACAAATAAGGTGTTCTTAACCACTCTTAACAACTGGAAACAAAAAAACAAACAGGGTATTCTCAACCACAAATATAAGACAAATTAATCGGGACCTATACTACTAAGAGGAAACAAGCATCCTTTTAAATGTAAGTCACCTTAAACCCTCGTTAGGGGACTTCTCCTTGAAGCCAGAATATGCCTATATTCTTTAACCCAAATGGGATAACTACAAAACATGAACCTAACACTCTACCTAACATAATACGGGATTGGAGAATCTTGATAACGTGCGACGGCCCGTGCATTACCTTTGGTCCCCTATACCAAACTGACCATGCTGGCCAGGGGGGAACATAGGAAAAGTACTCACCAATACATACCAGGCTACCCAAACTGGGTAGACGGGATCATCAATACAGTACTCACCCAACCTAATCTAGCCTGTGCCTCGGAAAGCAGATTCTCCTTATAACCCATTATATGTATTATCTTACCAAATCTCTCTCCCCTTTCTTTCCTCCTCTTAAAGGCGTTAACATGGCGCAAGATAAGGTGTACAACAACTTCCAACTATTGATTAGAGTCTATTCTCATAAATTAACAACTATACAAAATAACAGCTTACAATTTTTTTTCTCTTTTTTCATTCTTTTTCTCACTCTCTTCCCCTTCTCTCAGGAAACTGAGAGAGCTGGGACGGTAGAGAATAGCCCGAACAGGCAGGAGGAGAATGCAGTCCGAACAGACGGCTCTCCTTCCCTCTACCTCCCTTCTACATATACTTCTCCTCCACTTCCCTCTCCTCTCCAACCCTAATCCTAAAACCCTGACCCTAACCCTAACCCTAACTCTAGCTCTAAACCTAACCCTAACGTTAACCCTAAGACTTAACCCTAAACCTAACCCTTAGCCTAACCCTAAACCTAAGCCTAGCCCTGGTTCTAAACCTAACCCTAACCCTAACGTTAACCCTAAGACCTAGCCCTAAACCTAACCCCAAACCTAACCCTAAACCTAACCCTTATCCTAACCCTAAAACCAAATCCTAACCCTAACCATTGACGAATAGAGGTCGTACCCAAACTCAACAAAATCCAAGAACAAAAATATCCCACTGACAAATAGAGGTCGTACCCAAACTCTACAAAATCCAATTGAAAATGGAAGAAGTTTCCCAATGACAAACTGAGACAGAACTGACCTATACTCAACAAAATCTAAGAACATAGATATCCCACTGACAAATAGAGGTCGTACCCAAACTCTACAAAATCCAATTGAAAATGGAAGAAGTTTCCCAATGACAAACAGAGACGGAACTTACCTATACTCAACTAAATCTAAGAACATAGATATCCCACGGACAAATAGAGGTCATACCCAAACTCATCAAAATCCAACCAACAAGAGTAGAAATATTTCCTAAAATAAACCAATTGACCGGGGGACACACACCAGGGTCTTGACGAAGCCCAGGTGGCCTGCCTCAAGGAGAGGGTGTATAGTTTGTTTAAAAGGCTGAAACACTCAATGATCCTGAGGTACACTACTGATGAATGTGTCCTAAATTTCTAAAAGTAATCATATAGAAATGCGGAGAAAGAACAAATAAGGTGTTCTTAACCACTCTTAACAACAGGAAACAAAAAAACAAACAGGGTATTCTCAACCACTCTTAACAACTTGAAACAAAAAACAAATAAGGTGTTCTTAACCACTCTTAACAACTGGAAACAAAAAAACAAACAGGGTATTCTCAACCACAAATATAAGACAAATTAATCGGGACCTATACTACTAAGAGGAAACAAGCATCCTTTTAAATGTAAGTCACCTTAAACCCTCGTTAGGGGACTTCTCCTTGAAGCCAGAATATGCCTATATTCTTTAACCCAAATGGGATAACTACAAAACATGAACCTAACACTCTACCTAACATAATACGGGATTGGAGAATCTTGATAACGTGCGACGGCCCGTGCATTACCTTTGGTCCCCTATACCAAACTGACCATGCTGGCCAGGGGGGAACATAGGAAAAGTACTCACCAATACATACCAGGCTACCCAAACTGGGTAGACGGGATCATCAATACAGTACTCACCCAACCTAATCTAGCCTGTGCCTCGGAAAGCAGATTCTCCTTATAACCCATTATATGTATTATCTTACCAAATCTCTCTCCCCTTTCTTTCCTCCTCTTAAAGGCGTTAACATGGCGCAAGATAAGGTGTACAACAACTTCCAACTATTGATTAGAGTCTATTCTCATAAATTAACAACTATACAAAATAACAGCTTACAATTTTTTTTCTCTTTTTTCATTCTTTTTCTCACTCTCTTCCCCTTCTCTCAGGAAACTGAGAGAGCTGGGACGGTAGAGAATAGCCCGAACAGGCAGGAGGAGAATGCAGTCCGAACAGACGGCTCTCCTTCCCTCTACCTCCCTTCTACATATACTTCTCCTCCACTTCCCTCTCCTCTCCAACCCTAATCCTAAAACCCTGACCCTAACCCTAACCCTAACTCTAGCTCTAAACCTAACCCTAACGTTAACCCTAAGACTTAACCCTAAACCTAACCCTTAGCCTAACCCTAAACCTAAGCCTAGCCCTGGTTCTAAACCTAACCCTAACCCTAACGTTAACCCTAAGACCTAGCCCTAAACCTAACCCCAAACCTAACCCTAAACCTAACCCTTATCCTAACCCTAAAACCAAATCCTAACCCTAACCATTGACGAATAGAGGTCGTACCCAAACTCAACAAAATCCAAGAACAAAAATATCCCACTGACAAATAGAGGTCGTACCCAAACTCTACAAAATCCAATTGAAAATGGAAGAAGTTTCCCAATGACAAACTGAGACAGAACTGACCTATACTCAACAAAATCTAAGAACATAGATATCCCACTGACAAATAGAGGTCGTACCCAAACTCTACAAAATCCAATTGAAAATGGAAGAAGTTTCCCAATGACAAACAGAGACGGAACTTACCTATACTCAACTAAATCTAAGAACATAGATATCCCACGGACAAATAGAGGTCATACCCAAACTCATCAAAATCCAACCAACAAGAGTAGAAATATTTCCTAAAATAAACCAATTGACCGGGGGACACACACCAGGGTCTTGACGAAGCCCAGGTGGCCTGCCTCAAGGAGAGGGTGTATAGTTTGTTTAAAAGGCTGAAACACTCAATGATCCTGAGGTACACTACTGATGAATGTGTCCTAAATTTCTAAAAGTAATCATATAGAAATGCGGAGAAAGAACAAATAAGGTGTTCTTAACCACTCTTAACAACAGGAAACAAAAAAACAAACAGGGTATTCTCAACCACTCTTAACAACTTGAAACAAAAAACAAATAAGGTGTTCTTAACCACTCTTAACAACTGGAAACAAAAAAACAAACAGGGTATTCTCAACCACAAATATAAGACAAATTAATCGGGACCTATACTACTAAGAGGAAACAAGCATCCTTTTAAATGTAAGTCACCTTAAACCCTCGTTAGGGGACTTCTCCTTGAAGCCAGAATATGCCTATATTCTTTAACCCAAATGGGATAACTACAAAACATGAACCTAACACTCTACCTAACATAATACGGGATTGGAGAATCTTGATAACGTGCGACGGCCCGTGCATTACCTTTGGTCCCCTATACCAAACTGACCATGCTGGCCAGGGGGGAACATAGGAAAAGTACTCACCAATACATACCAG
The DNA here is from genome assembly GCF_960531495.2 of Zeus faber. Taxonomy (NCBI): domain Eukaryota; kingdom Metazoa; phylum Chordata; class Actinopteri; order Zeiformes; family Zeidae; genus Zeus; species Zeus faber. The sequence goes on along the minus strand of NW_028293166.1, from coordinate 44,683 downwards.
GCTACCCAAACTGGGTAGACGGGATCATCAATACAGTACTCACCCAACCCTAACCCTAACCCTAACCCTAACCCTAACCCTAACCCCAACCCTAACCCTAACCCTAACCCTAAACCCTAACCCTAACCCTAACCCTAACCCTAGCTCTAGCTCTAGCTCTAAACCTAACCCTAACCCTAACGTTAACCCTAAGACTTAACCCTAAACCTAACCCTAGACCTAACCCTTAGCCTAACCCTAAACCTAAGCCTAGCCCTGGTTCTAAACCTAACCCTAACGTTAACCCTAAGACCTAGCCCTAAACCTAACCCTAGCCTAACCCTTATCCTAACCCTAAAACCAAATCCTAACCCTAACCATTGACGAATAGAGGTCGTACCCAAACTCAACAAAATCCAAGAACAAAAATATCCCACTGACAAATAGAGGTCGTACCCAAACTCTACAAAATCCAATTGAAAATGGAAGAAGTTTCCCAATGACAAACAGAGACGGAACTTTCCTATACTCAACAAAATCTAAGAACATAGATATCCCACGGACAAATAGAGGTCGTACCCAAAATCAACAAAATCCAACCAACAAGAGTAGAAATATTTCCTAAAATAAACCAATTGACCGGGGGACACACACCAGGGTCTTGACGAAGCCCAGGTGGCCTGCCTCAAGGAGAGGGTGTATAGTTTGTTTAAAAGGCTGAAACACTCAATGATCCTGAGGTACACTACTGATGAATGTGTCCTAAATTTCTAAAAGTAATCATATAGAAATGCGGAGAAAGAACAAATAAGGTGTTCTTAACCACTCTTAACAGGAAACAAAAAAACAAACAGGGTATTCTCAACCACTCTTAACAACTTGAAACAAAAAACAAATAAGGTGTTCTTAACCACTCTTAAAGAAAACAACTACGTCTACCAACGACTAATAAAGCATCTAAACAACAAATATAAGACAAATTACTCTGGACCTATACTACTAAGAGGAAACAAGCATCCTTTTAAATGTAAGTCACCTTAAACCCTGGTTAGCGGACTTCTCCTTGAAGCCAGAATATGCCTATATTCTTTAACCCAAATGGGATAACTACAAAACATGAACCTAACACTCTACCTAACATAATACGGGATTGGAGAATCTTGATAACGTGCGACGGCCCGTGCATTACCTTTGGTCCCCTATACCAAACTGCCCATGCTGGCCAGGGGGGAACATAGGAAAAGTACTCACCAATACATACCAGGCTACCCAAACTGGGTAGACGGGATCATCAATACAGTACTCACCCAACCTAATCTAGCCTGTGCCTCGGAAAGCAGATTCTCCTTATAACCCATTATATGTATTATCTAACCAAATCTCTCTCCCCTTTCTTTCCTCCTCTTAAAGGCATTGACATGGCGCAAGATAAGGTGTACAACAACTTCCAACTATTGATTAGAGTCTATTCTCATAAATTAACAACTATACAAAATAACTTAGCTTACAATTTTTTTTTTTTTTTTTTTTTTTTTTTTTTTCTTTTTTCATTCTTTTTCTCACTCTCTTCCCCTTCTCTCAGGAAACTGAGAGAGCTGGGACGGTAGAGAATAGCCCGAACAGGCAGGAGGAGAATGCAGTCCGAACAGACGGCTCTCCTTCCCTCTACCTCCCTTCTACATCTACTTCTCCTCCACTTCCCTCTCCTCTCCAACCCTAATCCTAAAACCCTGACCCTAACCCTAACCCTAACTCTAGCTCTAAACCTAACCCTAACCCTAACGTTAACCCTAAGACTTAACCCTAAACCTAACCCTAGACCTAACCCTTAGCCTAACCCTAAACCTAAGCCTAGCCCTGGTTCTAAACCTAACCCTAACGTTAACCCTAAGACCTAGCCCTAAACCTAACCCCAAACCTAACCCTAGCCTAACCCTTATCCTAACCCTAAAACCAAATCCTAACCCTAACCATTGACGAATAGAGGTCGTACCCAAACTCAACAAAATCCAAGAACAAAAATATCCCACTGACAAATAGAGGTCGTACCCAAACTCTACAAAATCCAATTGAAAATGGAAGAAGTTTCCCAATGACAAACAGAGACGGAACTTTCCTATACTCAACAAAATCTAAGAACATAGATATCCCACGGACAAATAGAGGTCGTACCCAAAATCAACAAAATCCAACCAACAAGAGTAGAAATATTTCCTAAAATAAACCAATTGACCGGGGGACACACACCAGGGTCTTGACGAAGCCCAGGTGGCCTGCCTCAAGGAGAGGGTGTATAGTTTGTTTAAAAGGCTGAAACACTCAATGATCCTGAGGTACACTACTGATGAATGTGTCCTAAATTTCTAAAAGTAATCATATAGAAATGCGGAGAAAGAACAAATAAGGTGTTCTTAACCACTCTTAACAGGAAACAAAAAAACAAACAGGGTATTCTCAACCACTCTTAACAACTTGAAACAAAAAACAAATAAGGTGTTCTTAACCACTCTTAAAGAAAACAACTACGTCTACCAACGACTAATAAAGCATCTAAACAACAAATATAAGACAAATTACTCTGGACCTATACTACTAAGAGGAAACAAGCATCCTTTTAAATGTAAGTCACCTTAAACCCTGGTTAGCGGACTTCTCCTTGAAGCCAGAATATGCCTATATTCTTTAACCCAAATGGGATAACTACAAAACATGAACCTAACACTCTACCTAACATAATACGGGATTGGAGAATCTTGATAACGTGCGACGGCCCGTGCATTACCTTTGGTCCCCTATACCAAACTGCCCATGCTGGCCAGGGGGGAACATAGGAAAAGTACTCACCAATACATACCAGGCTACCCAAACTGGGTAGACGGGATCATCAATACAGTACTCACCCAACCTAATCTAGCCTGTGCCTCGGAAAGCAGATTCTCCTTATAACCCATTATATGTATTATCTAACCAAATCTCTCTCCCCTTTCTTTCCTCCTCTTAAAGGCATTGACATGGCGCAAGATAAGGTGTACAACAACTTCCAACTATTGATTAGAGTCTATTCTCATAAATTAACAACTATACAAAATAACTTAGCTTACAATTTTTTTTTTTTTTTTTTTTTTTTTTTTTTTTTTCTTTTTTCATTCTTTTTCTCACTCTCTTCCCCTTCTCTCAGGAAACTGAGAGAGCTGGGACGGTAGAGAATAGCCCGAACAGGCAGGAGGAGAATGCAGTCCGAACAGACGGCTCTCCTTCCCTCTACCTCCCTTCTACATCTACTTCTCCTCCACTTCCCTCTCCTCTCCAACCCTAATCCTAAAACCCTGACCCTAACCCTAACCCTAACTCTAGCTCTAAACCTAACCCTAACCCTAACGTTAACCCTAAGACTTAACCCTAAACCTAACCCTAGACCTAACCCTTAGCCTAACCCTAAACCTAAGCCTAGCCCTGGTTCTAAACCTAACCCTAACGTTAACCCTAAGACCTAGCCCTAAACCTAACCCCAAACCTAACCCTAGCCTAACCCTTATCCTAACCCTAAAACCAAATCCTAACCCTAACCATTGACGAATAGAGGTCGTACCCAAACTCAACAAAATCCAAGAACAAAAATATCCCACTGACAAATAGAGGTCGTACCCAAACTCTACAAAATCCAATTGAAAATGGAAGAAGTTTCCCAATGACAAACAGAGACGGAACTTTCCTATACTCAACAAAATCTAAGAACATAGATATCCCACGGACAAATAGAGGTCGTACCCAAAATCAACAAAATCCAACCAACAAGAGTAGAAATATTTCCTAAAATAAACCAATTGACCGGGGGACACACACCAGGGTCTTGACGAAGCCCAGGTGGCCTGCCTCAAGGAGAGGGTGTATAGTTTGTTTAAAAGGCTGAAACACTCAATGATCCTGAGGTACACTACTGATGAATGTGTCCTAAATTTCTAAAAGTAATCATATAGAAATGCGGAGAAAGAACAAATAAGGTGTTCTTAACCACTCTTAACAGGAAACAAAAAAACAAACAGGGTATTCTCAACCACTCTTAACAACTTGAAACAAAAAACAAATAAGGTGTTCTTAACCACTCTTAAAGAAAACAACTACGTCTACCAACGACTAATAAAGCATCTAAACAACAAATATAAGACAAATTACTCTGGACCTATACTACTAAGAGGAAACAAGCATCCTTTTAAATGTAAGTCACCTTAAACCCTGGTTAGCGGACTTCTCCTTGAAGCCAGAATATGCCTATATTCTTTAACCCAAATGGGATAACTACAAAACATGAACCTAACACTCTACCTAACATAATACGGGATTGGAGAATCTTGATAACGTGCGACGGCCCGTGCATTACCTTTGGTCCCCTATACCAAACTGCCCATGCTGGCCAGGGGGGAACATAGGAAAAGTACTCACCAATACATACCAGGCTACCCAAACTGGGTAGACGGGATCATCAATACAGTACTCACCCAACCTAATCTAGCCTGTGCCTCGGAAAGCAGATTCTCCTTATAACCCATTATATGTATTATCTAACCAAATCTCTCTCCCCTTTCTTTCCTCCTCTTAAAGGCATTGACATGGCGCAAGATAAGGTGTACAACAACTTCCAACTATTGATTAGAGTCTATTCTCATAAATTAACAACTATACAAAATAACTTAGCTTACAATTTTTTTTTTTTTTTTTTTTTTTTTTTTTTTCTTTTTTCATTCTTTTTCTCACTCTCTTCCCCTTCTCTCAGGAAACTGAGAGAGCTGGGACGGTAGAGAATAGCCCGAACAGGCAGGAGGAGAATGCAGTCCGAACAGACGGCTCTCCTTCCCTCTACCTCCCTTCTACATCTACTTCTCCTCCACTTCCCTCTCCTCTCCAACCCTAATCCTAAAACCCTGACCCTAACCCTAACCCTAACTCTAGCTCTAAACCTAACCCTAACCCTAACGTTAACCCTAAGACTTAACCCTAAACCTAACCCTAGACCTAACCCTTAGCCTAACCCTAAACCTAAGCCTAGCCCTGGTTCTAAACCTAACCCTAACGTTAACCCTAAGACCTAGCCCTAAACCTAACCCCAAACCTAACCCTAGCCTAACCCTTATCCTAACCCTAAAACCAAATCCTAACCCTAACCATTGACGAATAGAGGTCGTACCCAAACTCAACAAAATCCAAGAACAAAAATATCCCACTGACAAATAGAGGTCGTACCCAAACTCTACAAAATCCAATTGAAAATGGAAGAAGTTTCCCAATGACAAACAGAGACGGAACTTTCCTATACTCAACAAAATCTAAGAACATAGATATCCCACGGACAAATAGAGGTCGTACCCAAAATCAACAAAATCCAACCAACAAGAGTAGAAATATTTCCTAAAATAAACCAATTGACCGGGGGACACACACCAGGGTCTTGACGAAGCCCAGGTGGCCTGCCTCAAGGAGAGGGTGTATAGTTTGTTTAAAAGGCTGAAACACTCAATGATCCTGAGGTACACTACTGATGAATGTGTCCTAAATTTCTAAAAGTAATCATATAGAAATGCGGAGAAAGAACAAATAAGGTGTTCTTAACCACTCTTAACAGGAAACAAAAAAACAAACAGGGTATTCTCAACCACTCTTAACAACTTGAAACAAAAAACAAATAAGGTGTTCTTAACCACTCTTAAAGAAAACAACTACGTCTACCAACGACTAATAAAGCATCTAAACAACAAATATAAGACAAATTACTCTGGACCTATACTACTAAGAGGAAACAAGCATCCTTTTAAATGTAAGTCACCTTAAACCCTGGTTAGCGGACTTCTCCTTGAAGCCAGAATATGCCTATATTCTTTAACCCAAATGGGATAACTACAAAACATGAACCTAACACTCTACCTAACATAATACGGGATTGGAGAATCTTGATAACGTGCGACGGCCCGTGCATTACCTTTGGTCCCCTATACCAAACTGCCCATGCTGGCCAGGGGGGAACATAGGAAAAGTACTCACCAATACATACCAGGCTACCCAAACTGGGTAGACGGGATCATCAATACAGTACTCACCCAACCTAATCTAGCCTGTGCCTCGGAAAGCAGATTCTCCTTATAACCCATTATATGTATTATCTAACCAAATCTCTCTCCCCTTTCTTTCCTCCTCTTAAAGGCATTGACATGGCGCAAGATAAGGTGTACAACAACTTCCAACTATTGATTAGAGTCTATTCTCATAAATTAACAACTATACAAAATAACTTAGCTTACAATTTTTTTTTTTTTTTTTTTTTTTTTTTTTTTTTTTTCTTTTTTCATTCTTTTTCTCACTCTCTTCCCCTTCTCTCAGGAAACTGAGAGAGCTGGGACGGTAGAGAATAGCCCGAACAGGCAGGAGGAGAATGCAGTCCGAACAGACGGCTCTCCTTCCCTCTACCTCCCTTCTACATCTACTTCTCCTCCACTTCCCTCTCCTCTCCAACCCTAATCCTAAAACCCTGACCCTAACCCTAACCCTAACTCTAGCTCTAAACCTAACCCTAACCCTAACGTTAACCCTAAGACTTAACCCTAAACCTAACCCTAGACCTAACCCTTAGCCTAACCCTAAACCTAAGCCTAGCCCTGGTTCTAAACCTAACCCTAACGTTAACCCTAAGACCTAGCCCTAAACCTAACCCCAAACCTAACCCTAGCCTAACCCTTATCCTAACCCTAAAACCAAATCCTAACCCTAACCATTGACGAATAGAGGTCGTACCCAAACTCAACAAAATCCAAGAACAAAAATATCCCACTGACAAATAGAGGTCGTACCCAAACTCTACAAAATCCAATTGAAAATGGAAGAAGTTTCCCAATGACAAACAGAGACGGAACTTTCCTATACTCAACAAAATCTAAGAACATAGATATCCCACGGACAAATAGAGGTCGTACCCAAAATCAACAAAATCCAACCAACAAGAGTAGAAATATTTCCTAAAATAAACCAATTGACCGGGGGACACACACCAGGGTCTTGACGAAGCCCAGGTGGCCTGCCTCAAGGAGAGGGTGTATAGTTTGTTTAAAAGGCTGAAACACTCAATGATCCTGAGGTACACTACTGATGAATGTGTCCTAAATTTCTAAAAGTAATCATATAGAAATGCGGAGAAAGAACAAATAAGGTGTTCTTAACCACTCTTAACAGGAAACAAAAAAACAAACAGGGTATTCTCAACCACTCTTAACAACTTGAAACAAAAAACAAATAAGGTGTTCTTAACCACTCTTAAAGAAAACAACTACGTCTACCAACGACTAATAAAGCATCTAAACAACAAATATAAGACAAATTACTCTGGACCTATACTACTAAGAGGAAACAAGCATCCTTTTAAATGTAAGTCACCTTAAACCCTGGTTAGCGGACTTCTCCTTGAAGCCAGAATATGCCTATATTCTTTAACCCAAATGGGATAACTACAAAACATGAACCTAACACTCTACCTAACATAATACGGGATTGGAGAATCTTGATAACGTGCGACGGCCCGTGCATTACCTTTGGTCCCCTATACCAAACTGCCCATGCTGGCCAGGGGGGAACATAGGAAAAGTACTCACCAATACATACCAGGCTACCCAAACTGGGTAGACGGGATCATCAATACAGTACTCACCCAACCTAATCTAGCCTGTGCCTCGGAAAGCAGATTCTCCTTATAACCCATTATATGTATTATCTAACCAAATCTCTCTCCCCTTTCTTTCCTCCTCTTAAAGGCATTGACATGGCGCAAGATAAGGTGTACAACAACTTCCAACTATTGATTAGAGTCTATTCTCATAAATTAACAACTATACAAAATAACTTAGCTTACAATTTTTTTTTTTTTTTCTTTTTTTTTTTTTTTTTTTCTTTTTTCATTCTTTTTCTCACTCTCTTCCCCTTCTCTCAGGAAACTGAGAGAGCTGGGACGGTAGAGAATAGCCCGAACAGGCAGGAGGAGAATGCAGTCCGAACAGACGGCTCTCCTTCCCTCTACCTCCCTTCTACATCTACTTCTCCTCCACTTCCCTCTCCTCTCCAACCCTAATCCTAAAACCCTGACCCTAACCCTAACCCTAACTCTAGCTCTAAACCTAACCCTAACCCTAACGTTAACCCTAAGACTTAACCCTAAACCTAACCCTAGACCTAACCCTTAGCCTAACCCTAAACCTAAGCCTAGCCCTGGTTCTAAACCTAACCCTAACGTTAACCCTAAGACCTAGCCCTAAACCTAACCCCAAACCTAACCCTAGCCTAACCCTTATCCTAACCCTAAAACCAAATCCTAACCCTAACCATTGACGAATAGAGGTCGTACCCAAACTCAACAAAATCCAAGAACAAAAATATCCCACTGACAAATAGAGGTCGTACCCAAACTCTACAAAATCCAATTGAAAATGGAAGAAGTTTCCCAATGACAAACAGAGACGGAACTTTCCTATACTCAACAAAATCTAAGAACATAGATATCCCACGGACAAATAGAGGTCGTACCCAAAATCAACAAAATCCAACCAACAAGAGTAGAAATATTTCCTAAAATAAACCAATTGACCGGGGGACACACACCAGGGTCTTGACGAAGCCCAGGTGGCCTGCCTCAAGGAGAGGGTGTATAGTTTGTTTAAAAGGCTGAAACACTCAATGATCCTGAGGTACACTACTGATGAATGTGTCCTAAATTTCTAAAAGTAATCATATAGAAATGCGGAGAAAGAACAAATAAGGTGTTCTTAACCACTCTTAACAGGAAACAAAAAAACAAACAGGGTATTCTCAACCACTCTTAACAACTTGAAACAAAAAACAAATAAGGTGTTCTTAACCACTCTTAAAGAAAACAACTACGTCTACCAACGACTAATAAAGCATCTAAACAACAAATATAAGACAAATTACTCTGGACCTATACTACTAAGAGGAAACAAGCATCCTTTTAAATGTAAGTCACCTTAAACCCTGGTTAGCGGACTTCTCCTTGAAGCCAGAATATGCCTATATTCTTTAACCCAAATGGGATAACTACAAAACATGAACCTAACACTCTACCTAACATAATACGGGATTGGAGAATCTTGATAACGTGCGACGGCCCGTGCATTACCTTTGGTCCCCTATACCAAACTGCCCATGCTGGCCAGGGGGGAACATAGGAAAAGTACTCACCAATACATACCAGGCTACCCAAACTGGGTAGACGGGATCATCAATACAGTACTCACCCAACCTAATCTAGCCTGTGCCTCGGAAAGCAGATTCTCCTTATAACCCATTATATGTATTATCTAACCAAATCTCTCTCCCCTTTCTTTCCTCCTCTTAAAGGCATTGACATGGCGCAAGATAAGGTGTACAACAACTTCCAACTATTGATTAGAGTCTATTCTCATAAATTAACAACTATACAAAATAACTTAGCTTACAATTTTTTTTTTTTTTTTTTTTTTTTTTTTTTTTTCTTTTTTCATTCTTTTTCTCACTCTCTTCCCCTTCTCTCAGGAAACTGAGAGAGCTGGACGGTAGAGAATAGCCCGAACAGGCAGGAGGAGAATGCAGTCCGAACAGACGGCTCTCCTTCCCTCTACCTCCCTTCTACATCTACTTCTCCTCCACTTCCCTCTCCTCTCCAACCCTAATCCTAAAACCCTGACCCTAACCCTAACCCTAACTCTAGCTCTAAACCTAACCCTAACCCTAACGTTAACCCTAAGACTTAACCCTAAACCTAACCCTAGACCTAACCCTTAGCCTAACCCTAAACCTAAGCCTAGCCCTGGTTCTAAACCTAACCCTAACGTTAACCCTAAGACCTAGCCCTAAACCTAACCCCAAACCTAACCCTAGCCTAACCCTTATCCTAACCCTAAAACCAAATCCTAACCCTAACCATTGACGAATAGAGGTCGTACCCAAACTCAACAAAATCCAAGAACAAAAATATCCCACTGACAAATAGAGGTCGTACCCAAACTCTACAAAATCCAATTGAAAATGGAAGAAGTTTCCCAATGACAAACAGAGACGGAACTTTCCTATACTCAACAAAATCTAAGAACATAGATATCCCACGGACAAATAGAGGTCGTACCCAAAATCAACAAAATCCAACCAACAAGAGTAGAAATATTTCCTAAAATAAACCAATTGACCGGGGGACACACACCAGGGTCTTGACGAAGCCCAGGTGGCCTGCCTCAAGGAGAGGGTGTATAGTTTGTTTAAAAGGCTGAAACACTCAATGATCCTGAGGTACACTACTGATGAATGTGTCCTAAATTTCTAAAAGTAATCATATAGAAATGCGGAGAAAGAACAAATAAGGTGTTCTTAACCACTCTTAACAGGAAACAAAAAAACAAACAGGGTATTCTCAACCACTCTTAACAACTTGAAACAAAAAACAAATAAGGTGTTCTTAACCACTCTTAAAGAAAACAACTACGTCTACCAACGACTAATAAAGCATCTAAACAACAAATATAAGACAAATTACTCTGGACCTATACTACTAAGAGGAAACAAGCATCCTTTTAAATGTAAGTCACCTTAAACCCTGGTTAGCGGACTTCTCCTTGAAGCCAGAATATGCCTATATTCTTTAACCCAAATGGGATAACTACAAAACATGAACCTAACACTCTACCTAACATAATACGGGATTGGAGAATCTTGATAACGTGCGACGGCCCGTGCATTACCTTTGGTCCCCTATACCAAACTGCCCATGCTGGCCAGGGGGGAACATAGGAAAAGTACTCACCAATACATACCAGGCTACCCAAACTGGGTAGACGGGATCATCAATACAGTACTCACCCAACCTAATCTAGCCTGTGCCTCGGAAAGCAGATTCTCCTTATAACCCATTATATGTATTATCTAACCAAATCTCTCTCCCCTTTCTTTCCTCCTCTTAAAGGCATTGACATGGCGCAAGATAAGGTGTACAACAACTTCCAACTATTGATTAGAGTCTATTCTCATAAATTAACAACTATACAAAATAACTTAGCTTACAATTTTTTTTTTTTTTTTTTTTTTTTTTTTTTTTTTCTTTTTTCATTCTTTTTCTCACTCTCTTCCCCTTCTCTCAGGAAACTGAGAGAGCTGGGACGGTAGAGAATAGCCCGAACAGGCAGGAGGAGAATGCAGTCCGAACAGACGGCTCTCCTTCCCTCTACCTCCCTTCTACATCTACTTCTCCTCCACTTCCCTCTCCTCTCCAACCCTAATCCTAAAACCCTGACCCTAACCCTAACCCTAACTCTAGCTCTAAACCTAACCCTAACCCTAACGTTAACCCTAAGACTTAACCCTAAACCTAACCCTAGACCTAACCCTTAGCCTAACCCTAAACCTAAGCCTAGCCCTGGTTCTAAACCTAACCCTAACGTTAACCCTAAGACCTAGCCCTAAACCTAACCCCAAACCTAACCCTAGCCTAACCCTTATCCTAACCCTAAAACCAAATCCTAACCCTAACCATTGACGAATAGAGGTCGTACCCAAACTCAACAAAATCCAAGAACAAAAATATCCCACTGACAAATAGAGGTCGTACCCAAACTCTACAAAATCCAATTGAAAATGGAAGAAGTTTCCCAATGACAAACAGAGACGGAACTTTCCTATACTCAACAAAATCTAAGAACATAGATATCCCACGGACAAATAGAGGTCGTACCCAAAATCAACAAAATCCAACCAACAAGAGTAGAAATATTTCCTAAAATAAACCAATTGACCGGGGGACACACACCAGGGTCTTGACGAAGCCCAGGTGGCCTGCCTCAAGGAGAGGGTGTATAGTTTGTTTAAAAGGCTGAAACACTCAATGATCCTGAGGTACACTACTGATGAATGTGTCCTAAATTTCTAAAAGTAATCATATAGAAATGCGGAGAAAGAACAAATAAGGTGTTCTTAACCACTCTTAACAGGAAACAAAAAAACAAACAGGGTATTCTCAACCACTCTTAACAACTTGAAACAAAAAACAAATAAGGTGTTCTTAACCACTCTTAAAGAAAACAACTACGTCTACCAACGACTAATAAAGCATCTAAACAACAAATATAAGACAAATTACTCTGGACCTATACTACTAAGAGGAAACAAGCATCCTTTTAAATGTAAGTCACCTTAAACCCTGGTTAGCGGACTTCTCCTTGAAGCCAGAATATGCCTATATTCTTTAACCCAAATGGGATAACTACAAAACATGAACCTAACACTCTACCTAACATAATACGGGATTGGAGAATCTTGATAACGTGCGACGGCCCGTGCATTACCTTTGGTCCCCTATACCAAACTGCCCATGCTGGCCAGGGGGGAACATAGGAAAAGTACTCACCAATACATACCAGGCTACCCAAACTGGGTAGACGGGATCATCAATACAGTACTCACCCAACCTAATCTAGCCTGTGCCTCGGAAAGCAGATTCTCCTTATAACCCATTATATGTATTATCTAACCAAATCTCTCTCCCCTTTCTTTCCTCCTCTTAAAGGCATTGACATGGCGCAAGATAAGGTGTACAACAACTTCCAACTATTGATTAGAGTCTATTCTCATAAATTAACAACTATACAAAATAACTTAGCTTACAATTTTTTTTTTTTTTTTTTTTTTTTTTTTTTTTTTTCTTTTTTCATTCTTTTTCTCACTCTCTTCCCCTTCTCTCAGGAAACTGAGAGAGCTGGGACGGTAGAGAATAGCCCGAACAGGCAGGAGGAGAATGCAGTCCGAACAGACGGCTCTCCTTCCCTCTACCTCCCTTCTACATCTACTTCTCCTCCACTTCCCTCTCCTCTCCAACCCTAATCCTAAAACCCTGACCCTAACCCTAACCCTAACTCTAGCTCTAAACCTAACCCTAACCCTAACGTTAACCCTAAGACTTAACCCTAAACCTAACCCTAGACCTAACCCTTAGCCTAACCCTAAACCTAAGCCTAGCCCTGGTTCTAAACCTAACCCTAACGTTAACCCTAAGACCTAGCCCTAAACCTAACCCCAAACCTAACCCTAGCCTAACCCTTATCCTAACCCTAAAACCAAATCCTAACCCTAACCATTGACGAATAGAGGTCGTACCCAAACTCAACAAAATCCAAGAACAAAAATATCCCACTGACAAATAGAGGTCGTACCCAAACTCTACAAAATCCAATTGAAAATGGAAGAAGTTTCCCAATGACAAACAGAGACGGAACTTTCCTATACTCAACAAAATCTAAGAACATAGATATCCCACGGACAAATAGAGGTCGTACCCAAAATCAACAAAATCCAACCAACAAGAGTAGAAATATTTCCTAAAATAAACCAATTGACCGGGGGACACACACCAGGGTCTTGACGAAGCCCAGGTGGCCTGCCTCAAGGAGAGGGTGTATAGTTTGTTTAAAAGGCTGAAACACTCAATGATCCTGAGGTACACTACTGATGAATGTGTCCTAAATTTCTAAAAGTAATCATATAGAAATGCGGAGAAAGAACAAATAAGGTGTTCTTAACCACTCTTAACAGGAAACAAAAAAACAAACAGGGTATTCTCAACCACTCTTAACAACTTGAAACAAAAAACAAATAAGGTGTTCTTAACCACTCTTAAAGAAAACAACTACGTCTACCAACGACTAATAAAGCATCTAAACAACAAATATAAGACAAATTACTCTGGACCTATACTACTAAGAGGAAACAAGCATCCTTTTAAATGTAAGTCACCTTAAACCCTGGTTAGCGGACTTCTCCTTGAAGCCAGAATATGCCTATATTCTTTAACCCAAATGGGATAACTACAAAACATGAACCTAACACTCTACCTAACATAATACGGGATTGGAGAATCTTGATAACGTGCGACGGCCCGTGCATTACCTTTGGTCCCCTATACCAAACTGCCCATGCTGGCCAGGGGGGAACATAGGAAAAGTACTCACCAATACATACCAGGCTACCCAAACTGGGTAGACGGGATCATCAATACAGTACTCACCCAACCTAATCTAGCCTGTGCCTCGGAAAGCAGATTCTCCTTATAACCCATTATATGTATTATCTAACCAAATCTCTCTCCCCTTTCTTTCCTCCTCTTAAAGGCATTGACATGGCGCAAGATAAGGTGTACAACAACTTCCAACTATTGATTAGAGTCTATTCTCATAAATTAACAACTATACAAAATAACTTAGCTTACAATTTTTTTTTTTTTTTTTTTTTTTTTTTTTTTTTCTTTTTTCATTCTTTTTCTCACTCTCTTCCCCTTCTCTCAGGAAACTGAGAGAGCTGGGACGGTAGAGAATAGCCCGAACAGGCAGGAGGAGAATGCAGTCCGAACAGACGGCTCTCCTTCCCTCTACCTCCCTTCTACATCTACTTCTCCTCCACTTCCCTCTCCTCTCCAACCCTAATCCTAAAACCCTGACCCTAACCCTAACCCTAACTCTAGCTCTAAACCTAACCCTAACCCTAACGTTAACCCTAAGACTTAACCCTAAACCTAACCCTAGACCTAACCCTTAGCCTAACCCTAAACCTAAGCCTAGCCCTGGTTCTAAACCTAACCCTAACGTTAACCCTAAGACCTAGCCCTAAACCTAACCCCAAACCTAACCCTAGCCTAACCCTTATCCTAACCCTAAAACCAAATCCTAACCCTAACCATTGACGAATAGAGGTCGTACCCAAACTCAACAAAATCCAAGAACAAAAATATCCCACTGACAAATAGAGGTCGTACCCAAACTCTACAAAATCCAATTGAAAATGGAAGAAGTTTCCCAATGACAAACAGAGACGGAACTTTCCTATACTCAACAAAATCTAAGAACATAGATATCCCACGGACAAATAGAGGTCGTACCCAAAATCAACAAAATCCAACCAACAAGAGTAGAAATATTTCCTAAAATAAACCAATTGACCGGGGGACACACACCAGGGTCTTGACGAAGCCCAGGTGGCCTGCCTCAAGGAGAGGGTGTATAGTTTGTTTAAAAGGCTGAAACACTCAATGATCCTGAGGTACACTACTGATGAATGTGTCCTAAATTTCTAAAAGTAATCATATAGAAATGCGGAGAAAGAACAAATAAGGTGTTCTTAACCACTCTTAACAGGAAACAAAAAAACAAACAGGGTATTCTCAACCACTCTTAACAACTTGAAACAAAAAACAAATAAGGTGTTCTTAACCACTCTTAAAGAAAACAACTACGTCTACCAACGACTAATAAAGCATCTAAACAACAAATATAAGACAAATTACTCTGGACCTATACTACTAAGAGGAAACAAGCATCCTTTTAAATGTAAGTCACCTTAAACCCTGGTTAGCGGACTTCTCCTTGAAGCCAGAATATGCCTATATTCTTTAACCCAAATGGGATAACTACAAAACATGAACCTAACACTCTACCTAACATAATACGGGATTGGAGAATCTTGATAACGTGCGACGGCCCGTGCATTACCTTTGGTCCCCTATACCAAACTGCCCATGCTGGCCAGGGGGGAACATAGGAAAAGTACTCACCAATACATACCAGGCTACCCAAACTGGGTAGACGGGATCATCAATACAGTACTCACCCAACCTAATCTAGCCTGTGCCTCGGAAAGCAGATTCTCCTTATAACCCATTATATGTATTATCTAACCAAATCTCTCTCCCCTTTCTTTCCTCCTCTTAAAGGCATTGACATGGCGCAAGATAAGGTGTACAACAACTTCCAACTATTGATTAGAGTCTATTCTCATAAATTAACAACTATACAAAATAACTTAGCTTACAATTTTTTTTTTTTTTTTTTTTTTTTTTTTTTTCTTTTTTCATTCTTTTTCTCACTCTCTTCCCCTTCTCTCAGGAAACTGAGAGAGCTGGGACGGTAGAGAATAGCCCGAACAGGCAGGAGGAGAATGCAGTCCGAACAGACGGCTCTCCTTCCCTCTACCTCCCTTCTACATCTACTTCTCCTCCACTTCCCTCTCCTCTCCAACCCTAATCCTAAAACCCTGACCCTAACCCTAACCCTAACTCTAGCTCTAAACCTAACCCTAACCCTAACGTTAACCCTAAGACTTAACCCTAAACCTAACCCTAGACCTAACCCTTAGCCTAACCCTAAACCTAAGCCTAGCCCTGGTTCTAAACCTAACCCTAACGTTAACCCTAAGACCTAGCCCTAAACCTAACCCCAAACCTAACCCTAGCCTAACCCTTATCCTAACCCTAAAACCAAATCCTAACCCTAACCATTGACGAATAGAGGTCGTACCCAAACTCAACAAAATCCAAGAACAAAAATATCCCACTGACAAATAGAGGTCGTACCCAAACTCTACAAAATCCAATTGAAAATGGAAGAAGTTTCCCAATGACAAACAGAGACGGAACTTTCCTATACTCAACAAAATCTAAGAACATAGATATCCCACGGACAAATAGAGGTCGTACCCAAAATCAACAAAATCCAACCAACAAGAGTAGAAATATTTCCTAAAATAAACCAATTGACCGGGGGACACACACCAGGGTCTTGACGAAGCCCAGGTGGCCTGCCTCAAGGAGAGGGTGTATAGTTTGTTTAAAAGGCTGAAACACTCAATGATCCTGAGGTACACTACTGATGAATGTGTCCTAAATTTCTAAAAGTAATCATATAGAAATGCGGAGAAAGAACAAATAAGGTGTTCTTAACCACTCTTAACAGGAAACAAAAAAACAAACAGGGTATTCTCAACCACTCTTAACAACTTGAAACAAAAAACAAATAAGGTGTTCTTAACCACTCTTAAAGAAAACAACTACGTCTACCAACGACTAATAAAGCATCTAAACAACAAATATAAGACAAATTACTCTGGACCTATACTACTAAGAGGAAACAAGCATCCTTTTAAATGTAAGTCACCTTAAACCCTGGTTAGCGGACTTCTCCTTGAAGCCAGAATATGCCTATATTCTTTAACCCAAATGGGATAACTACAAAACATGAACCTAACACTCTACCTAACATAATACGGGATTGGAGAATCTTGATAACGTGCGACGGCCCGTGCATTACCTTTGGTCCCCTATACCAAACTGCCCATGCTGGCCAGGGGGGAACATAGGAAAAGTACTCACCAATACATACCAGGCTACCCAAACTGGGTAGACGGGATCATCAATACAGTACTCACCTAACCCTAACCCTAACCCTAACCCTAACCCTAACCCTAACCCTAACCCTAACCCTAACCCGTTAACCCTAAGACTTAACCCTAAACCTAACCCTTAGCCTAACCCTAAACCTAAGCCTAGCCCTGGTTCTAAACCTAACCCTAACCCTAACGTTAACCCTAAGACCTAGCCCTAAACCTAACCCCAAACCTAACCCTAAACCTAACCCTTATCCTAACCCTAAAACCAAATCCTAACCCTAACCATTGACGAATAGAGGTCGTACCCAAACTCAACAAAATCCAAGAACAAAAATATCCCACTGACAAATAGAGGTCGTACCCAAACTCTACAAAATCCAATTGAAAATGGAAGAAGTTTCCCAATGACAAACTGAGACAGAACTGACCTATACTCAACAAAATCTAAGAACATAGATATCCCACGGACAAATAGAG
Organism: Zeus faber; assembly: GCF_960531495.2. NCBI lineage: Eukaryota > Metazoa > Chordata > Actinopteri > Zeiformes > Zeidae > Zeus > Zeus faber. The sequence continues at coordinate 27,007 of NW_028293166.1, read as the reverse complement.
GTCGTACCCAAACTCATCAAAATCCAACCAACAAGAGTAGAAATATTTCCTAAAATAAACCAATTGACCGGGGGACACACACCAGGGTCTTGACGAAGCCCAGGTGGCCTGCCTCAAGGAGAGGGTGTATAGTTTGTTTAAAAGGCTGAAACACTCAATGATCCTGAGGTACACTACTGATGAATGTGTCCTAAATTTCTAAAAGTAATCATATAGAAATGCGGAGAAAGAACAAATAAGGTGTTCTTAACCACTCTTAACAACTTGAAACAAAAAACAAATAAGGTGTTCTTAACCACTCTTAAAGAAAACAACTACGTCTACCAACAACTAATAAAGCATCTAAACAACAAATATAAGACAAATTACTCTGGACCTATAGTGCTAAGAGGAAACAAGCATCCTTTTAAATGTAAGTCACCTTAAACTCTGGTTAGGGGACTTCTCCTTGAAGCCAGAATATGCCTATATTCTTTAACCCAAATGGGATAACTACAAAACATGAACCTGACACTCTACCTAACATAATACGGGATTGGAGAATCTTGATAACGTGCGACGGCCCGTGCATTACCTTTGGTCCCCTATACCAAACTGACCATGCTGGCCAGGGGGGAACATAGGAAAAGTACTCACCAATACATACCAGGCTACCCAAACTGGGTAGACGGGATCATCAATACAGTACTCACCCAACCTAATCTAGCCTGTGCCTCGGAAAGCAGATTCTCCTTATAACCCATTATATGTATTATCTAACCAAATCTCTCTCCCCTTTCTTTCCTCCTCTTAAAGGCATTGACATGGCGCAAGATAAGGTGTACAACAACTTCCAACTATTGATTAGAGTCTATTCTCATAAATTAACAACTATACAAAATAACTTAGCTTACAATTTTTTTTTTTTTTTTTTTTTCTTTTTCTCTTTTTTCATTCTTTTTCTCACTCTCTTCCCCTTCTCTCAGGAAACTGAGAGAGCTGGGACGGTAGAGAATAGCCCGAACAGGCAGGAGGAGAATGCAGTCCGAACAGACGGCTCTCCTTCCCTCTACCTCCCTTCTACATATACTTCTCCTCCACTTCCCTCTCCTCTCCAACCCTAATCCTAAAACCCTGACCCTAACCCTAACCCTAACTCTAGCTCTAAACCTAACCCTAACGTTAACCCTAAGACTTAACCCTAAACCTAACCCTTAGCCTAACCCTAAACCTAAGCCTAGCCCTGGTTCTAAACCTAACCCTAACCCTAACGTTAACCCTAAGACCTAGCCCTAAACCTAACCCCAAACCTAACCCTAAACCTAACCCTTATCCTAACCCTAAAACCAAATCCTAACCCTAACCATTGACGAATAGAGGTCGTACCCAAACTCAACAAAATCCAAGAACAAAAATATCCCACTGACAAATAGAGGTCGTACCCAAACTCTACAAAATCCAATTGAAAATGGAAGAAGTTTCCCAATGACAAACTGAGACAGAACTGACCTATACTCAACAAAATCTAAGAACATAGATATCCCACGGACAAATAGAGGTCGTACCCAAACTCATCAAAATCCAACCAACAAGAGTAGAAATATTTCCTAAAATAAACCAATTGACCGGGGGACACACACCAGGGTCTTGACGAAGCCCAGGTGGCCTGCCTCAAGGAGAGGGTGTATAGTTTGTTTAAAAGGCTGAAACACTCAATGATCCTGAGGTACACTACTGATGAATGTGTCCTAAATTTCTAAAAGTAATCATATAGAAATGCGGAGAAAGAACAAATAAGGTGTTCTTAACCACTCTTAACAACTTGAAACAAAAAACAAATAAGGTGTTCTTAACCACTCTTAAAGAAAACAACTACGTCTACCAACAACTAATAAAGCATCTAAACAACAAATATAAGACAAATTACTCTGGACCTATACTGCTAAGAGGAAACAAGCATCCTTTTAAATGTAAGTCACCTTAAACTCTGGTTAGGGGACTTCTCCTTGAAGCCAGAATATGCCTATATTCTTTAACCCAAATGGGATAACTACAAAACATGAACCTGACACTCTACCTAACATAATACGGGATTGGAGAATCTTGATAACGTGCGACGGCCCGTGCATTACCTTTGGTCCCCTATACCAAACTGACCATGCTGGCCAGGGGGGAACATAGGAAAAGTACTCACCAATACATACCAGGCTACCCAAACTGGGTAGACGGGATCATCAATACAGTACTCACCCAACCTAATCTAGCCTGTGCCTCGGAAAGCAGATTCTCCTTATAACCCATTATATGTATTATCTAACCAAATCTCTCTCCCCTTTCTTTCCTCCTCTTAAAGGCATTGACATGGCGCAAGATAAGGTGTACAACAACTTCCAACTATTGATTAGAGTCTATTCTCATAAATTAACAACTATACAAAATAACTTAGCTTACAATTTTTTTTTTTTTTTTTTTTTTCTTTTTCTCTTTTTTCATTCTTTTTCTCACTCTCTTCCCCTTCTCTCAGGAAACTGAGAGAGCTGGGACGGTAGAGAATAGCCCGAACAGGCAGGAGGAGAATGCAGTCCGAACAGACGGCTCTCCTTCCCTCTACCTCCCTTCTACATATACTTCTCCTCCACTTCCCTCTCCTCTCCAACCCTAATCCTAAAACCCTGACCCTAACCCTAACCCTAACTCTAGCTCTAAACCTAACCCTAACGTTAACCCTAAGACTTAACCCTAAACCTAACCCTTAGCCTAACCCTAAACCTAAGCCTAGCCCTGGTTCTAAACCTAACCCTAACCCTAACGTTAACCCTAAGACCTAGCCCTAAACCTAACCCCAAACCTAACCCTAAACCTAACCCTTATCCTAACCCTAAAACCAAATCCTAACCCTAACCATTGACGAATAGAGGTCGTACCCAAACTCAACAAAATCCAAGAACAAAAATATCCCACTGACAAATAGAGGTCGTACCCAAACTCTACAAAATCCAATTGAAAATGGAAGAAGTTTCCCAATGACAAACTGAGACAGAACTGACCTATACTCAACAAAATCTAAGAACATAGATATCCCACGGACAAATAGAGGTCGTACCCAAACTCATCAAAATCCAACCAACAAGAGTAGAAATATTTCCTAAAATAAACCAATTGACCGGGGGACACACACCAGGGTCTTGACGAAGCCCAGGTGGCCTGCCTCAAGGAGAGGGTGTATAGTTTGTTTAAAAGGCTGAAACACTCAATGATCCTGAGGTACACTACTGATGAATGTGTCCTAAATTTCTAAAAGTAATCATATAGAAATGCGGAGAAAGAACAAATAAGGTGTTCTTAACCACTCTTAACAACTTGAAACAAAAAACAAATAAGGTGTTCTTAACCACTCTTAAAGAAAACAACTACGTCTACCAACAACTAATAAAGCATCTAAACAACAAATATAAGACAAATTACTCTGGACCTATACTGCTAAGAGGAAACAAGCATCCTTTTAAATGTAAGTCACCTTAAACTCTGGTTAGGGGACTTCTCCTTGAAGCCAGAATATGCCTATATTCTTTAACCCAAATGGGATAACTACAAAACATGAACCTGACACTCTACCTAACATAATACGGGATTGGAGAATCTTGATAACGTGCGACGGCCCGTGCATTACCTTTGGTCCCCTATACCAAACTGACCATGCTGGCCAGGGGGGAACATAGGAAAAGTACTCACCAATACATACCAGGCTACCCAAACTGGGTAGACGGGATCATCAATACAGTACTCACCCAACCTAATCTAGCCTGTGCCTCGGAAAGCAGATTCTCCTTATAACCCATTATATGTATTATCTAACCAAATCTCTCTCCCCTTTCTTTCCTCCTCTTAAAGGCATTGACATGGCGCAAGATAAGGTGTACAACAACTTCCAACTATTGATTAGAGTCTATTCTCATAAATTAACAACTATACAAAATAACTTAGCTTACAATTTTTTTTTTTTTTTTTTTTTTCTTTTTCTCTTTTTTCATTCTTTTTCTCACTCTCTTCCCCTTCTCTCAGGAAACTGAGAGAGCTGGGACGGTAGAGAATAGCCCGAACAGGCAGGAGGAGAATGCAGTCCGAACAGACGGCTCTCCTTCCCTCTACCTCCCTTCTACATATACTTCTCCTCCACTTCCCTCTCCTCTCCAACCCTAATCCTAAAACCCTGACCCTAACCCTAACCCTAACTCTAGCTCTAAACCTAACCCTAACGTTAACCCTAAGACTTAACCCTAAACCTAACCCTTAGCCTAACCCTAAACCTAAGCCTAGCCCTGGTTCTAAACCTAACCCTAACCCTAACGTTAACCCTAAGACCTAGCCCTAAACCTAACCCCAAACCTAACCCTAAACCTAACCCTTATCCTAACCCTAAAACCAAATCCTAACCCTAACCATTGACGAATAGAGGTCGTACCCAAACTCAACAAAATCCAAGAACAAAAATATCCCACTGACAAATAGAGGTCGTACCCAAACTCTACAAAATCCAATTGAAAATGGAAGAAGTTTCCCAATGACAAACTGAGACAGAACTGACCTATACTCAACAAAATCTAAGAACATAGATATCCCACGGACAAATAGAGGTCGTACCCAAACTCATCAAAATCCAACCAACAAGAGTAGAAATATTTCCTAAAATAAACCAATTGACCGGGGGACACACACCAGGGTCTTGACGAAGCCCAGGTGGCCTGCCTCAAGGAGAGGGTGTATAGTTTGTTTAAAAGGCTGAAACACTCAATGATCCTGAGGTACACTACTGATGAATGTGTCCTAAATTTCTAAAAGTAATCATATAGAAATGCGGAGAAAGAACAAATAAGGTGTTCTTAACCACTCTTAACAACTTGAAACAAAAAACAAATAAGGTGTTCTTAACCACTCTTAAAGAAAACAACTACGTCTACCAACAACTAATAAAGCATCTAAACAACAAATATAAGACAAATTACTCTGGACCTATACTGCTAAGAGGAAACAAGCATCCTTTTAAATGTAAGTCACCTTAAACTCTGGTTAGGGGACTTCTCCTTGAAGCCAGAATATGCCTATATTCTTTAACCCAAATGGGATAACTACAAAACATGAACCTGACACTCTACCTAACATAATACGGGATTGGAGAATCTTGATAACGTGCGACGGCCCGTGCATTACCTTTGGTCCCCTATACCAAACTGACCATGCTGGCCAGGGGGGAACATAGGAAAAGTACTCACCAATACATACCAGGCTACCCAAACTGGGTAGACGGGATCATCAATACAGTACTCACCCAACCTAATCTAGCCTGTGCCTCGGAAAGCAGATTCTCCTTATAACCCATTATATGTATTATCTAACCAAATCTCTCTCCCCTTTCTTTCCTCCTCTTAAAGGCATTGACATGGCGCAAGATAAGGTGTACAACAACTTCCAACTATTGATTAGAGTCTATTCTCATAAATTAACAACTATACAAAATAACTTAGCTTACAATTTTTTTTTTTTTTTTTTTTTTCTTTTTCTCTTTTTTCATTCTTTTTCTCACTCTCTTCCCCTTCTCTCAGGAAACTGAGAGAGCTGGGACGGTAGAGAATAGCCCGAACAGGCAGGAGGAGAATGCAGTCCGAACAGACGGCTCTCCTTCCCTCTACCTCCCTTCTACATATACTTCTCCTCCACTTCCCTCTACTCTCCAACCCTAATCCTAAAACCCTGACCCTAACCCTAACCCTAACTCTAGCTCTAAACCTAACCCTAACGTTAACCCTAAGACTTAACCCTAAACCTAACCCTTAGCCTAACCCTAAACCTAAGCCTAGCCCTGGTTCTAAACCTAACCCTAACCCTAACGTTAACCCTAAGACCTAGCCCTAAACCTAACCCCAAACCTAACCCTAAACCTAACCCTTATCCTAACCCTAAAACCAAATCCTAACCCTAACCATTGACGAATAGAGGTCGTACCCAAACTCAACAAAATCCAAGAACAAAAATATCCCACTGACAAATAGAGGTCGTACCCAAACTCTACAAAATCCAATTGAAAATGGAAGAAGTTTCCCAATGACAAACTGAGACAGAACTGACCTATACTCAACAAAATCTAAGAACATAGATATCCCACGGACAAATAGAGGTCGTACCCAAACTCATCAAAATCCAACCAACAAGAGTAGAAATATTTCCTAAAATAAACCAATTGACCGGGGGACACACACCAGGGTCTTGACGAAGCCCAGGTGGCCTGCCTCAAGGAGAGGGTGTATAGTTTGTTTAAAAGGCTGAAACACTCAATGATCCTGAGGTACACTACTGATGAATGTGTCCTAAATTTCTAAAAGTAATCATATAGAAATGCGGAGAAAGAACAAATAAGGTGTTCTTAACCACTCTTAACAACTTGAAACAAAAAACAAATAAGGTGTTCTTAACCACTCTTAAAGAAAACAACTACGTCTACCAACAACTAATAAAGCATCTAAACAACAAATATAAGACAAATTACTCTGGACCTATACTGCTAAGAGGAAACAAGCATCCTTTTAAATGTAAGTCACCTTAAACTCTGGTTAGGGGACTTCTCCTTGAAGCCAGAATATGCCTATATTCTTTAACCCAAATGGGATAACTACAAAACATGAACCTGACACTCTACCTAACATAATACGGGATTGGAGAATCTTGATAACGTGCGACGGCCCGTGCATTACCTTTGGTCCCCTATACCAAACTGACCATGCTGGCCAGGGGGGAACATAGGAAAAGTACTCACCAATACATACCAGGCTACCCAAACTGGGTAGACGGGATCATCAATACAGTACTCACCCAACCTAATCTAGCCTGTGCCTCGGAAAGCAGATTCTCCTTATAACCCATTATATGTATTATCTAACCAAATCTCTCTCCCCTTTCTTTCCTCCTCTTAAAGGCATTGACATGGCGCAAGATAAGGTGTACAACAACTTCCAACTATTGATTAGAGTCTATTCTCATAAATTAACAACTATACAAAATAACTTAGCTTACAATTTTTTTTTTTTTTTTTTCTTTTTCTCTTTTTTCATTCTTTTTCTCACTCTCTTCCCCTTCTCTCAGGAAACTGAGAGAGCTGGGACGGTAGAGAATAGCCCGAACAGGCAGGAGGAGAATGCAGTCCGAACAGACGGCTCTCCTTCCCTCTACCTCCCTTCTACATATACTTCTCCTCCACTTCCCTCTCCTCTCCAACCCTAATCCTAAAACCCTGACCCTAACCCTAACCCTAACTCTAGCTCTAAACCTAACCCTAACGTTAACCCTAAGACTTAACCCTAAACCTAACCCTTAGCCTAACCCTAAACCTAAGCCTAGCCCTGGTTCTAAACCTAACCCTAACCCTAACGTTAACCCTAAGACCTAGCCCTAAACCTAACCCCAAACCTAACCCTAAACCTAACCCTTATCCTAACCCTAAAACCAAATCCTAACCCTAACCATTGACGAATAGAGGTCGTACCCAAACTCAACAAAATCCAAGAACAAAAATATCCCACTGACAAATAGAGGTCGTACCCAAACTCTACAAAATCCAATTGAAAATGGAAGAAGTTTCCCAATGACAAACTGAGACAGAACTGACCTATACTCAACAAAATCTAAGAACATAGATATCCCACGGACAAATAGAGGTCGTACCCAAACTCATCAAAATCCAACCAACAAGAGTAGAAATATTTCCTAAAATAAACCAATTGACCGGGGGACACACACCAGGGTCTTGACGAAGCCCAGGTGGCCTGCCTCAAGGAGAGGGTGTATAGTTTGTTTAAAAGGCTGAAACACTCAATGATCCTGAGGTACACTACTGATGAATGTGTCCTAAATTTCTAAAAGTAATCATATAGAAATGCGGAGAAAGAACAAATAAGGTGTTCTTAACCACTCTTAACAACTTGAAACAAAAAACAAATAAGGTGTTCTTAACCACTCTTAAAGAAAACAACTACGTCTACCAACAACTAATAAAGCATCTAAACAACAAATATAAGACAAATTACTCTGGACCTATACTGCTAAGAGGAAACAAGCATCCTTTTAAATGTAAGTCACCTTAAACTCTGGTTAGGGGACTTCTCCTTGAAGCCAGAATATGCCTATATTCTTTAACCCAAATGGGATAACTACAAAACATGAACCTGACACTCTACCTAACATAATACGGGATTGGAGAATCTTGATAACGTGCGACGGCCCGTGCATTACCTTTGGTCCCCTATACCAAACTGACCATGCTGGCCAGGGGGGAACATAGGAAAAGTACTCACCAATACATACCAGGCTACCCAAACTGGGTAGACGGGATCATCAATACAGTACTCACCCAACCTAATCTAGCCTGTGCCTCGGAAAGCAGATTCTCCTTATAACCCATTATATGTATTATCTAACCAAATCTCTCTCCCCTTTCTTTCCTCCTCTTAAAGGCATTGACATGGCGCAAGATAAGGTGTACAACAACTTCCAACTATTGATTAGAGTCTATTCTCATAAATTAACAACTATACAAAATAACTTAGCTTACAATTTTTTTTTTTTTTTTTTTTTTCTTTTTCTCTTTTTTCATTCTTTTTCTCACTCTCTTCCCCTTCTCTCAGGAAACTGAGAGAGCTGGGACGGTAGAGAATAGCCCGAACAGGCAGGAGGAGAATGCAGTCCGAACAGACGGCTCTCCTTCCCTCTACCTCCCTTCTACATATACTTCTCCTCCACTTCCCTCTCCTCTCCAACCCTAATCCTAAAACCCTGACCCTAACCCTAACCCTAACTCTAGCTCTAAACCTAACCCTAACGTTAACCCTAAGACTTAACCCTAAACCTAACCCTTAGCCTAACCCTAAACCTAAGCCTAGCCCTGGTTCTAAACCTAACCCTAACCCTAACGTTAACCCTAAGACCTAGCCCTAAACCTAACCCCAAACCTAACCCTAAACCTAACCCTTATCCTAACCCTAAAACCAAATCCTAACCCTAACCATTGACGAATAGAGGTCGTACCCAAACTCAACAAAATCCAAGAACAAAAATATCCCACTGACAAATAGAGGTCGTACCCAAACTCTACAAAATCCAATTGAAAATGGAAGAAGTTTCCCAATGACAAACTGAGACAGAACTGACCTATACTCAACAAAATCTAAGAACATAGATATCCCACGGACAAATAGAGGTCGTACCCAAACTCATCAAAATCCAACCAACAAGAGTAGAAATATTTCCTAAAATAAACCAATTGACCGGGGGACACACACCAGGGTCTTGACGAAGCCCAGGTGGCCTGCCTCAAGGAGAGGGTGTATAGTTTGTTTAAAAGGCTGAAACACTCAATGATCCTGAGGTACACTACTGATGAATGTGTCCTAAATTTCTAAAAGTAATCATATAGAAATGCGGAGAAAGAACAAATAAGGTGTTCTTAACCACTCTTAACAACTTGAAACAAAAAACAAATAAGGTGTTCTTAACCACTCTTAAAGAAAACAACTACGTCTACCAACAACTAATAAAGCATCTAAACAACAAATATAAGACAAATTACTCTGGACCTATACTGCTAAGAGGAAACAAGCATCCTTTTAAATGTAAGTCACCTTAAACTCTGGTTAGGGGACTTCTCCTTGAAGCCAGAATATGCCTATATTCTTTAACCCAAATGGGATAACTACAAAACATGAACCTGACACTCTACCTAACATAATACGGGATTGGAGAATCTTGATAACGTGCGACGGCCCGTGCATTACCTTTGGTCCCCTATACCAAACTGACCATGCTGGCCAGGGGGGAACATAGGAAAAGTACTCACCAATACATACCAGGCTACCCAAACTGGGTAGACGGGATCATCAATACAGTACTCACCCAACCTAATCTAGCCTGTGCCTCGGAAAGCAGATTCTCCTTATAACCCATTATATGTATTATCTAACCAAATCTCTCTCCCCTTTCTTTCCTCCTCTTAAAGGCATTGACATGGCGCAAGATAAGGTGTACAACAACTTCCAACTATTGATTAGAGTCTATTCTCATAAATTAACAACTATACAAAATAACTTAGCTTACAATTTTTTTTTTTTTTTTTTTTTTCTTTTTCTCTTTTTTCATTCTTTTTCTCACTCTCTTCCCCTTCTCTCAGGAAACTGAGAGAGCTGGGACGGTAGAGAATAGCCCGAACAGGCAGGAGGAGAATGCAGTCCGAACAGACGGCTCTCCTTCCCTCTACCTCCCTTCTACATATACTTCTCCTCCACTTCCCTCTCCTCTCCAACCCTAATCCTAAAACCCTGACCCTAACCCTAACCCTAACTCTAGCTCTAAACCTAACCCTAACGTTAACCCTAAGACTTAACCCTAAACCTAACCCTTAGCCTAACCCTAAACCTAAGCCTAGCCCTGGTTCTAAACCTAACCCTAACCCTAACGTTAACCCTAAGACCTAGCCCTAAACCTAACCCCAAACCTAACCCTAAACCTAACCCTTATCCTAACCCTAAAACCAAATCCTAACCCTAACCATTGACGAATAGAGGTCGTACCCAAACTCAACAAAATCCAAGAACAAAAATATCCCACTGACAAATAGAGGTCGTACCCAAACTCTACAAAATCCAATTGAAAATGGAAGAAGTTTCCCAATGACAAACTGAGACAGAACTGACCTATACTCAACAAAATCTAAGAACATAGATATCCCACGGACAAATAGAGGTCGTACCCAAACTCATCAAAATCCAACCAACAAGAGTAGAAATATTTCCTAAAATAAACCAATTGACCGGGGGACACACACCAGGGTCTTGACGAAGCCCAGGTGGCCTGCCTCAAGGAGAGGGTGTATAGTTTGTTTAAAAGGCTGAAACACTCAATGATCCTGAGGTACACTACTGATGAATGTGTCCTAAATTTCTAAAAGTAATCATATAGAAATGCGGAGAAAGAACAAATAAGGTGTTCTTAACCACTCTTAACAACTTGAAACAAAAAACAAATAAGGTGTTCTTAACCACTCTTAAAGAAAACAACTACGTCTACCAACAACTAATAAAGCATCTAAACAACAAATATAAGACAAATTACTCTGGACCTATACTGCTAAGAGGAAACAAGCATCCTTTTAAATGTAAGTCACCTTAAACTCTGGTTAGGGGACTTCTCCTTGAAGCCAGAATATGCCTATATTCTTTAACCCAAATGGGATAACTACAAAACATGAACCTGACACTCTACCTAACATAATACGGGATTGGAGAATCTTGATAACGTGCGACGGCCCGTGCATTACCTTTGGTCCCCTATACCAAACTGACCATGCTGGCCAGGGGGGAACATAGGAAAAGTACTCACCAATACATACCAGGCTACCCAAACTGGGTAGACGGGATCATCAATACAGTACTCACCCAACCTAATCTAGCCTGTGCCTCGGAAAGCAGATTCTCCTTATAACCCATTATATGTATTATCTAACCAAATCTCTCTCCCCTTTCTTTCCTCCTCTTAAAGGCATTGACATGGCGCAAGATAAGGTGTACAACAACTTCCAACTATTGATTAGAGTCTATTCTCATAAATTAACAACTATACAAAATAACTTAGCTTACAATTTTTTTTTTTTTTTTTTCTTTTTCTCTTTTTTCATTCTTTTTCTCACTCTCTTCCCCTTCTCTCAGGAAACTGAGAGAGCTGGGACGGTAGAGAATAGCCCGAACAGGCAGGAGGAGAATGCAGTCCGAACAGACGGCTCTCCTTCCCTCTACCTCCCTTCTACATATACTTCTCCTCCACTTCCCTCTCCTCTCCAACCCTAATCCTAAAACCCTGACCCTAACCCTAACCCTAACTCTAGCTCTAAACCTAACCCTAACGTTAACCCTAAGACTTAACCCTAAACCTAACCCTTAGCCTAACCCTAAACCTAAGCCTAGCCCTGGTTCTAAACCTAACCCTAACCCTAACGTTAACCCTAAGACCTAGCCCTAAACCTAACCCCAAACCTAACCCTAAACCTAACCCTTATCCTAACCCTAAAACCAAATCCTAACCCTAACCATTGACGAATAGAGGTCGTACCCAAACTCAACAAAATCCAAGAACAAAAATATCCCACTGACAAATAGAGGTCGTACCCAAACTCTACAAAATCCAATTGAAAATGGAAGAAGTTTCCCAATGACAAACTGAGACAGAACTGACTGACCTATACTCAACAAAATCTAAGAACATAGATATCCCACGGACAAATAGAGGTCGTACCCAAACTCATCAAAATCCAACCAACAAGAGTAGAAATATTTCCTAAAATAAACCAATTGACCGGGGGACACACACCAGGGTCTTGACGAAGCCCAGGTGGCCTGCCTCAAGGAGAGGGTGTATAGTTTGTTTAAAAGGCTGAAACACTCAATGATCCTGAGGTACACTACTGATGAATGTGTCCTAAATTTCTAAAAGTAATCATATAGAAATGCGGAGAAAGAACAAATAAGGTGTTCTTAACCACTCTTAACAACTTGAAACAAAAAACAAATAAGGTGTTCTTAACCACTCTTAAAGAAAACAACTACGTCTACCAACAACTAATAAAGCATCTAAACAACAAATATAAGACAAATTACTCTGGACCTATACTGCTAAGAGGAAACAAGCATCCTTTTAAATGTAAGTCACCTTAAACTCTGGTTAGGGGACTTCTCCTTGAAGCCAGAATATGCCTATATTCTTTAACCCAAATGGGATAACTACAAAACATGAACCTGACACTCTACCTAACATAATACGGGATTGGAGAATCTTGATAACGTGCGACGGCCCGTGCATTACCTTTGGTCCCCTATACCAAACTGACCATGCTGGCCAGGGGGGAACATAGGAAAAGTACTCACCAATACATACCAGGCTACCCAAACTGGGTAGACGGGATCATCAATACAGTACTCACCCAACCTAATCTAGCCTGTGCCTCGGAAAGCAGATTCTCCTTATAACCCATTATATGTATTATCTAACCAAATCTCTCTCCCCTTTCTTTCCTCCTCTTAAAGGCATTGACATGGCGCAAGATAAGGTGTACAACAACTTCCAACTATTGATTAGAGTCTATTCTCATAAATTAACAACTATACAAAATAACTTAGCTTACAATTTTTTTTTTTTTTTTTTCTTTTTCTCTTTTTTCATTCTTTTTCTCACTCTCTTCCCCTTCTCTCAGGAAACTGAGAGAGCTGGGACGGTAGAGAATAGCCCGAACAGGCAGGAGGAGAATGCAGTCCGAACAGACGGCTCTCCTTCCCTCTACCTCCCTTCTACATATACTTCTCCTCCACTTCCCTCTCCTCTCCAACCCTAATCCTAAAACCCTGACCCTAACCCTAACCCTAACTCTAGCTCTAAACCTAACCCTAACGTTAACCCTAAGACTTAACCCTAAACCTAACCCTTAGCCTAACCCTAAACCTAAGCCTAGCCCTGGTTCTAAACCTAACCCTAACCCTAACGTTAACCCTAAGACCTAGCCCTAAACCTAACCCCAAACCTAACCCTAAACCTAACCCTTATCCTAACCCTAAAACCAAATCCTAACCCTAACCATTGACGAATAGAGGTCGTACCCAAACTCAACAAAATCCAAGAACAAAAATATCCCACTGACAAATAGAGGTCGTACCCAAACTCTACAAAATCCAATTGAAAATGGAAGAAGTTTCCCAATGACAAACTGAGACAGAACTGACCTATACTCAACAAAATCTAAGAACATAGATATCCCACGGACAAATAGAGGTCGTACCCAAACTCATCAAAATCCAACCAACAAGAGTAGAAATATTTCCTAAAATAAACCAATTGACCGGGGGACACACACCAGGGTCTTGACGAAGCCCAGGTGGCCTGCCTCAAGGAGAGGGTGTATAGTTTGTTTAAAAGGCTGAAACACTCAATGATCCTGAGGTACACTACTGATGAATGTGTCCTAAATTTCTAAAAGTAATCATATAGAAATGCGGAGAAAGAACAAATAAGGTGTTCTTAACCACTCTTAACAACTTGAAACAAAAAACAAATAAGGTGTTCTTAACCACTCTTAAAGAAAACAACTACGTCTACCAACAACTAATAAAGCATCTAAACAACAAATATAAGACAAATTACTCTGGACCTATACTGCTAAGAGGAAACAAGCATCCTTTTAAATGTAAGTCACCTTAAACTCTGGTTAGGGGACTTCTCCTTGAAGCCAGAATATGCCTATATTCTTAAACCCAAATGGGATAACTACAAAACATGAACCTGACACTCTACCTAACATAATACGGGATTGGAGAATCTTGATAACGTGCGACGGCCCGTGCATTACCTTTGGTCCCCTATACCAAACTGACCATGCTGGCCAGGGGGGAACATAGGAAAAGTACTCACCAATACATACCAGGCTACCCAAACTGGGTAGACGGGATCATCAATACAGTACTCACCCAACCTAATCTAGCCTGTGCCTCGGAAAGCAGATTCTCCTTATAACCCATTATATGTATTATCTAACCAAATCTCTCTCCCCTTTCTTTCCTCCTCTTAAAGGCATTGACATGGCGCAAGATAAGGTGTACAACAACTTCCAACTATTGATTAGAGTCTATTCTCATAAATTAACAACTATACAAAATAACTTAGCTTACAATTTTTTTTTTTTTTTTTTTTTTCTTTTTCTCTTTTTTCATTCATTTTCTCACTCTCTTCCCCTTCTCTCAGGAAACTGAGAGAGCTGGGACGGTAGAGAATAGCCCGAACAGGCAGGAGGAGAATGCAGTCCGAACAGACGGCTCTCCTTCCCTCTACCTCCCTTCTACATATACTTCTCCTCCACTTCCCTCTCCTCTCCAACCCTAATCCTAAAACCCTGACCCTAACCCTAACCCTAACTCTAGCTCTAAACCTAACCCTAACGTTAACCCTAAGACTTAACCCTAAACCTAACCCTTAGCCTAACCCTAAACCTAAGCCTAGCCCTGGTTCTAAACCTAACCCTAACCCTAACGTTAACCCTAAGACCTAGCCCTAAACCTAACCCCAAACCTAACCCTAAACCTAACCCTTATCCTAACCCTAAAACCAAATCCTAACCCTAACCATTGACGAATAGAGGTCGTACCCAAACTCAACAAAATCCAAGAACAAAAATATCCCACTGACAAATAGAGGTCGTACCCAAACTCTACAAAATCCAATTGAAAATGGAAGAAGTTTCCCAATGACAAACTGAGACAGAACTGACCTATACTCAACAAAATCTAAGAACATAGATATCCCACGGACAAATAGAGGTCGTACCCAAACTCATCAAAATCCAACCAACAAGAGTAGAAATATTTCCTAAAATAAACCAATTGACCGGGGGACACACACCAGGGTCTTGACGAAGCCCAGGTGGCCTGCCTCAAGGAGAGGGTGTATAGTTTGTTTAAAAGGCTGAAACACTCAATGATCCTGAGGTACACTACTGATGAATGTGTCCTAAATTTCTAAAAGTAATCATATAGAAATGCGGAGAAAGAACAAATAAGGTGTTCTTAACCACTCTTAACAACTTGAAACAAAAAACAAATAAGGTGTTCTTAACCACTCTTAAAGAAAACAACTACGTCTACCAACAACTAATAAAGCATCTAAACAACAAATATAAGACAAATTACTCTGGACCTATACTGCTAAGAGGAAACAAGCATCCTTTTAAATGTAAGTCACCTTAAACTCTGGTTAGGGGACTTCTCCTTGAAGCCAGAATATGCCTATATTCTTTAACCCAAATGGGATAACTACAAAACATGAACCTGACACTCTACCTAACATAATACGGGATTGGAGAATCTTGATAACGTGCGACGGCCCGTGCATTACCTTTGGTCCCCTATACCAAACTGACCATGCTGGCCAGGGGGGAACATAGGAAAAGTACTCACCAATACATACCAGGCTACCCAAACTGGGTAGACGGGATCATCAATACAGTACTCACCCAACCTAATCTAGCCTGTGCCTCGGAAAGCAGATTCTCCTTATAACCCATTATATGTATTATCTAACCAAATCTCTCTCCCCTTTCTTTCCTCCTCTTAAAGGCATTGACATGGCGCAAGATAAGGTGTACAACAACTTCCAACTATTGATTAGAGTCTATTCTCATAAATTAACAACTATACAAAATAACTTAGCTTACAATTTTTTTTTTTTTTTTTTTTTTCTTTTTCTCTTTTTTCATTCTTTTTCTCACTCTCTTCCCCTTCTCTCAGGAAACTGAGAGAGCTGGGACGGTAGAGAATAGCCCGAACAGGCAGGAGGAGAATGCAGTCCGAACAGACGGCTCTCCTTCCCTCTACCTCCCTTCTACATATACTTCTCCTCCACTTCCCTCTCCTCTCCAACCCTAATCCTAAAACCCTGACCCTAACCCTAACCCTAACTCTAGCTCTAAACCTAACCCTAACGTTAACCCTAAGACTTAACCCTAAACCTAACCCTTAGCCTAACCCTAAACCTAAGGCTAGCCCTGGTTCTAAACCTAACCCTAACCCTAACGTTAACCCTAAGACCTAGCCCTAAACCTAACCCCAAACCTAACCCTAAACCTAACCCTTATCCTAACCCTAAAACCAAATCCTAACCCTAACCATTGACGAATAGAGGTCGTACCCAAACTCAACAAAATCCAAGAACAAAAATATCCCACTGACAAATAGAGGTCGTACCCAAACTCTACAAAATCCAATTGAAAATGGAAGAAGTTTCCCAATGACAAACTGAGACAGAACTGACCTATACTCAACAAAATCTAAGAACATAGATATCCCACGGACAAATAGAGGTCGTACCCAAACTCATCAAAATCCAACCAACAAGAGTAGAAATATTTCCTAAAATAAACCAATTGACCGGGGGACACACACCAGGGTCTTGACGAAGCCCAGGTGGCCTGCCTCAAGGAGAGGGTGTATAGTTTGTTTAAAAGGCTGAAACACTCAATGATCCTGAGGTACACTACTGATGAATGTGTCCTAAATTTCTAAAAGTAATCATATAGAAATGCGGAGAAAGAACAAATAAGGTGTTCTTAACCACTCTTAACAACTTGAAACAAAAAACAAATAAGGTGTTCTTAACCACTCTTAAAGAAAACAACTACGTCTACCAACAACTAATAAAGCATCTAAACAACAAATATAAGACAAATTACTCTGGACCTATACTGCTAAGAGGAAACAAGCATCCTTTTAAATGTAAGTCACCTTAAACTCTGGTTAGGGGACTTCTCCTTGAAGCCAGAATATGCCTATATTCTTTAACCCAAATGGGATAACTACAAAACATGAACCTGACACTCTACCTAACATAATACGGGATTGGAGAATCTTGATAACGTGCGACGGCCCGTGCATTACCTTTGGTCCCCTATACCAAACTGACCATGCTGGCCAGGGGGGAACATAGGAAAAGTACTCACCAATACATACCAGGCTACCCAAACTGGGTAGACGGGATCATCAATACAGTACTCACCCAACCTAATCTAGCCTGTGCCTCGGAAAGCAGATTCTCCTTATAACCCATTATATGTATTATCTAACCAAATCTCTCTCCCCTTTCTTTCCTCCTCTTAAAGGCATTGACATGGCGCAAGATAAGGTGTACAACAACTTCCAACTATTGATTAGAGTCTATTCTCATAAATTAACAACTATACAAAATAACTTAGCTTACAATTTTTTTTTTTTTTTTTTTTTTCTTTTTCTCTTTTTTCATTCTTTTTCTCACTCTCTTCCCCTTCTCTCAGGAAACTGAGAGAGCTGGGACGGTAGAGAATAGCCCGAACAGGCAGGAGGAGAATGCAGTCCGAACAGACGGCTCTCCTTCCCTCTACCTCCCTTCTACATATACTTCTCCTCCACTTCCCTCTCCTCTCCAACCCTAATCCTAAAACCCTGACCCTAACCCTAACCCTAACTCTAGCTCTAAACCTAACCCTAACGTTAACCCTAAGACTTAACCCTAAACCTAACCCTTAGCCTAACCCTAAACCTAAGCCTAGCCCTGGTTCTAAACCTAACCCTAACCCTAACGTTAACCCTAAGACCTAGCCCTAAACCTAACCCCAAACCTAACCCTAAACCTAACCCTTATCCTAACCCTAAAACCAAATCCTAACCCTAACCATTGACGAATAGAGGTCGTACCCAAACTCAACAAAATCCAAGAACAAAAATATCCCACTGACAAATAGAGGTCGTACCCAAACTCTACAAAATCCAATTGAAAATGGAAGAAGTTTCCCAATGACAAACTGAGACAGAACTGACCTATACTCAACAAAATCTAAGAACATAGATATCCCACGGACAAATAGAGGTCGTACCCAAACTCATCAAAATCCAACCAACAAGAGTAGAAATATTTCCTAAAATAAACCAATTGACCGGGGGACACACACCAGGGTCTTGACGAAGCCCAGGTGGCCTGCCTCAAGGAGAGGGTGTATAGTTTGTTTAAAAGGCTGAAACACTCAATGATCCTGAGGTACACTACTGATGAATGTGTCCTAAATTTCTAAAAGTAATCATATAGAAATGCGGAGAAAGAACAAATAAGGTGTTCTTAACCACTCTTAACAACTTGAAACAAAAAACAAATAAGGTGTTCTTAACCACTCTTAAAGAAAACAACTACGTCTACCAACAACTAATAAAGCATCTAAACAACAAATATAAGACAAATTACTCTGGACCTATACTGCTAAGAGGAAACAAGCATCCTTTTAAATGTAAGTCACCTTAAACTCTGGTTAGGGGACTTCTCCTTGAAGCCAGAATATGCCTATATTCTTTAACCCAAATGGGATAACTACAAAACATGAACCTGACACTCTACCTAACATAATACGGGATTGGAGAATCTTGATAACGTGCGACGGCCCGTGCATTACCTTTGGTCCCCTATACCAAACTGACCATGCTGGCCAGGGGGGAACATAGGAAAAGTACTCACCAATACATACCAGGCTACCCAAACTGGGTAGACGGGATCATCAATACAGTACTCACCCAACCTAATCTAGCCTGTGCCTCGGAAAGCAGATTCTCCTTATAACCCATTATATGTATTATCTAACCAAATCTCTCTCCCCTTTCTTTCCTCCTCTTAAAGGCATTGACATGGCGCAAGATAAGGTGTACAACAACTTCCAACTATTGATTAGAGTCTATTCTCATAAATTAACAACTATACAAAATAACTTAGCTTACAATTTTTTTTTTTTTTTTTTTTTTCTTTTTCTCTTTTTTCATTCTTTTTCTCACTCTCTTCCCCTTCTCTCAGGAAACTGAGAGAGCTGGGACGGTAGAGAATAGCCCGAACAGGCAGGAGGAGAATGCAGTCCGAACACACGGCTCTCCTTCCCTCTACCTCCCTTCTACATATACTTCTCCTCCACTTCCCTCTCCTCTCCAACCCTAATCCTAAAACCCTGACCCTAACCCTAACCCTAACTCTAGCTCTAAACCTAACCCTAACGTTAACCCTAAGACTTAACCCTAAACCTAACCCTTAGCCTAACCCTAAACCTAAGCCTAGCCCTGGTTCTAAACCTAACCCTAACCCTAACGTTAACCCTAAGACCTAGCCCTAAACCTAACCCCAAACCTAACCCTAAACCTAACCCTTATCCTAACCCTAAAACCAAATCCTAACCCTAACCATTGACGAATAGAGGTCGTACCCAAACTCAACAAAATCCAAGAACAAAAATATCCCACTGACAAATAGAGGTCGTACCCAAACTCTACAAAATCCAATTGAAAATGGAAGAAGTTTCCCAATGACAAACTGAGACAGAACTGACCTATACTCAACAAAATCTAAGAACATAGATATCCCACGGACAAATAGAGGTCGTACCCAAACTCATCAAAATCCAACCAACAAGAGTAGAAATATTTCCTAAAATAAACCAATTGACCGGGGGACACACACCAGGGTCTTGACGAAGCCCAGGTGGCCTGCCTCAAGGAGAGGGTGTATAGTTTGTTTAAAAGGCTGAAACACTCAATGATCCTGAGGTACACTACTGATGAATGTGTCCTAAATTTCTAAAAGTAATCATATAGAAATGCGGAGAAAGAACAAATAAGGTGTTCTTAACCACTCTTAACAACTTGAAACAAAAAACAAATAAGGTGTTCTTAACCACTCTTAAAGAAAACAACTACGTCTACCAACAACTAATAAAGCATCTAAACAACAAATATAAGACAAATTACTCTGGACCTATACTGCTAAGAGGAAACAAGCATCCTTTTAAATGTAAGTCACCTTAAACTCTGGTTAGGGGACTTCTCCTTGAAGCCAGAATATGCCTATATTCTTTAACCCAAATGGGATAACTACAAAACATGAACCTGACACTCTACCTAACATAATACGGGATTGGAGAATCTTGATAACGTGCGACGGCCCGTGCATTACCTTTGGTCCCCTATACCAAACTGACCATGCTGGCCAGGGGGGAACATAGGAAAAGTACTCACCAATACATACCAGGCTACCCAAACTGGGTAGACGGGATCATCAATACAGTACTCACCCAACCTAATCTAGCCTGTGCCTCGGAAAGCAGATTCTCCTTATAACCCATTATATGTATTATCTTACCAAATCTCTCTCCCCTTTCTTTCCTCCTCTTAAAGGCGTTAACATGGCGCAAGATAAGGTGTACAACAACTTCCAACTATTGATTAGAGTCTATTCTCATAAATTAACAACTATACAAAATAACTTAGCTTACAATTTTTTTTCATTTTTCATTCTTTTTCTCACTCTCTTCCCCTTCTCTCAGGAAACTGAGAGAGCTGGGACGGTAGAGAATAGCCCGAACAGGCAGGAGGAGAATGCAGTCCGAACAGACGGCTCTCCTTCCCTCTACCTCCCTTCTACATATACTTCTCCTCCACTTCCCTCTCCTCTCCAACCCTAATCCTAAAACCCTGACCCTAACCCAAACCCTAACTCTAGCTCTAAACCTAACCCTAACCCTAACGTTAACCCTAAGACTTAACCCTAAACCTAACCCTAGACCTAACCCTTAGCCTAACCCTAAACCTAAGCCTAGCCCTGGTTCTAAACCTAACCCTAACCCTAACGTTAACCCTAAGACCTAACCCTAAACCTAACCCTTATCCTAACCCTAAAACCAAATCCTAACCCTGACCATTGACGAATAGAGGTCGTACCCAAACTCAACAAAATCCAAGAACAAAAATATCCCACTGACAAATAGAGGTCGTACCCAAACTCTACAAAATCCAATTGAAAATGGAAGAGGTTTCCCAAAGACAAACAGAGACGGAACTTACCTATACTCAACATAACCTAAGAACATAGATATCCCATGGACAAATAGAGGTCGTACCCAAACTCAACAAAATCCAACCAACAAGAGTAGAAATATTTTCTAAAAATAAACCAATTGACCGGGGGACACACACCAGGGTCTTGATCAAGCCCAGGTGGCCTGCCTCAAGGAGAGGGTGTATAGTTTGTTTAAAAGGCTGAAACACTCAATGATCCTGAGGTACACTACTGATGAATGTGTCCTAAATTTCTAAAAGTAATCATATAGAAATGCGGAGAAAGAACAAATAAGGTATTCTCAACCACTCTTAAACAACTTGAAACAAAAAACAAATAAGGTGTTCTTAACCACGCTTAAAGAAAACAACTACGTCTACCAACGACTAATAAAGCATCTAAACAACAAATATAAGACAAATTACTCTGGACCTATGCTACTAAGAGGAAACAAGCATCCTTTTAAATCACCTTAAACCCTCGTTAGGGGACTTCTCCTTGAAGCCAGAATATGCCAATATTCTTTAACCCAAATGGGATAACTACAAAACATGAACCTAACACTCTACCTAACATAATACGGGATTGGAGAATCTTGATAACGTGCGACGGCCCGTGCATTACCTTTGGTCCCCTATACCAAACTGACCATGCTGGCCAGGGGGGAACATAGGAAAAGTACTCACCAATACATACCAGGCTACCCAAACTGGGTAGACGGGATCATCAATACAGTACTCACCCAACCTAACCCTAACCCTAACCCTAACCCTAACCCTAACCCTAACCCTAACCCTAACCCTAACCCTAACCCTAGCCCTGGTTCTAAACCTAACCCTAACGTTAACCCTAAGACCTAGCCCTAAACCCGACCCTAAACCTAACCCTAGCGCTTAACCTAACCCTAAGACTTAACCCTAAACTTAACCCTCAATCCAACCCTAAACTTAACCCTCAATCTAACCCTAAACTTAACCCTCAATCTAACCCTAAACCTAACCCTAAACTAACCCTAAACCTAGCCCTGAGCCTAACCTTAGACCTAACCCTAAACCTAACCTTAGCTCTAAAACCATCACGGTTACCCAATCTTTTTTATATATATAAAAAAAAAACGTAACAAAAAAAACCCCACCCCTTTCCCCAACCCTAAAATCTCTAATTACTACAGATGTAGTTAAAATGAATAGTTATGTGGGAAGGTTTGTTTTTATATATATATATTTTTTTCATATATATTTTTTTATGTTTTTATTATATTTTTTATATATATTTTTTTATATATTTATAGATTTTTTCTAAATTATTTATGTATTTATTTATTAGTTTTTTCTATTTATTTATATATTTATATAATAACTACGGACATTCCAACACGGAGCGTTCTCCGTGCCCAGGTGTATAGCCCCACGCGTAGTGTGTGTAGTCAGCCGGATCCACCGAGAGTGATGGAGTGCCACTTTAATCGCGGCGCGAGTTTCGCTCGCGATGCCGATGGACTGCCTTTACTTCTCTTTGAGGGCCGGTTTTCTCGGCGGCGAGTTGCTCGCTGTCGACCGGATTGTTTTGGACAGAAGTTGTCCACCCGGAGATTATTTTGTTTTCCCGCTGTCATGTCATTACAAGCGCTACCGCTATCGCTCATGGTACCGTTTTTTTTAAAAAAACCTACAACATCCCCACTTTAATGAAACACTTCCGCGATGTTTTTTCTGGTTAAAATAACTTCAGTAGGCTATTGAAAATTATTTAACATACAAAACCATAGTCAACTAATAAAATAGAGGAAGTAGCGGCCGTTCCTACCGAAAAAAACCGCTATGAACCATGGGTACTTTTAATTTTAATTTCTTCACGCATTTTATTGCACGAAAAAATATTTATATGCCACCAATCGTTTAATGAAATTCTAAATATAATATTCAGGACCCCAACTACATTATTAAAAACATAAAATCCCAGGAACCAGGAGGGTGAAAGATATAACCCGAGTAGACCCTATACGAAATTTAAGTGATAAAATAATGAAGACCTGGCTGGGGTAAGTGTTATCCAAGGTTTCTAGGTGTAAAACTAAAAAAAACATAGATATATTGGACAATTCCTGGAGTTGTGCGGTGTACGGGACACAGGAATTGTTCCTTTAAAAGTAGAATGCTGTTTTTACAGCAATTTAAATTTTCACACCCTTATTTCCTCATCCCCTGGTCCAAACTTAGGGACCAGGCCGTGGATGCACCGGGACCTAGACCTTTTAGAACTAACTACCTATCTCCATCCTTTAACCCAACCTGTATAATAATACCTAGGAGATAACAGTAACCACTTACTCTACTAGGTCTAATTTATACTTACTCCCAAGACATACCCGTAATCAGATCTTATTATCCATTATAACCGAAGTAACCAAACTATCATCAAACAGACGATAGCTTACCCAAGAAAATAACCAAAAGCCGACCAACTTGAATAACGTTAGAACAACGGTATTTCAATTTAGCCAAACTCGACTATCTCGTCTAACAACAGCAGAAATGTACCTGGGATAAATTAAAAGGCAACGTATCCAAGCTCAACAAAGTCCAACCAATAATACCGGAGGCACCTTAAGAAAAAATAGTGATACAAACTTACCCAAACTCAACAGAATCCTAGGACAGAAATATCTTACCGACAAAGAAAGACCGTACCCGAAACTCAACAAAATCCGAATGACCATAGTAAGAACTACCCAATGACAAAGACAGAACCTAACCAAAAAAAACTCAAAGTCTAAGAAAAAGAATATCCTACCAACGTATAAAGGTCGAACCCAAATGCAACGAAATCCAACTTACAAATTTTGTTTAAATAAAATCAATTGACCGGGGGACACACACCAGGGTCTTGATCAAACCCAGGTGGCCTGCCTCAAGGAGAGGGTGTATAGTTTGTTTAAAAGGCTGAAACACTCAATGATCCTGAGGTACACTACTGATGAATGTGTCCTAAATTCCTAAAAGTAATCATATGGAAATTCAGAGAAAGAAGAAACAGGGTGCGCTTAACCATCCGTAACAACTTGAAACAAAAAACAATAAGGTGTACCTAACCACGCTTAAACTCGTAATAAAAAACAAACAAGGTTTTCTTACCATCCGTAACAACTTTAAACAAGAAACTAACAAGGTGTACTTAACCACGCTTAAACCCGTAATAAGGAACAAACAAGGTGTTCTGAACCAATCCGTAAAAACTTGAAACAGAAACAAATAAGGTGTACCTAACCACGCTTAAACCCGTAACCAAAAAAACAAACAAGGTGATCTTAACCATTCGTAACAACTTGAAACAAAAACAAACAAGGTTTATTTAACCACGCTTAAACCCATAACAAATGAACACCCAAATAAAACAAATAGGGTGTTCTTAACCATCCATAAACAACTGGAAACAAAAACAAACAAGGTGTATTTAACCACGTTTAAACCCAGAACAAAAAACAAACAAAACGTTCTTAACCATCCGCAACAACTTGAACAGGAACCTAACTCTCTACCTAACATAATACGGGATTGGAGAATCTTGATAACGTGCGACGGCCCGTGCATTACCTTTGGTCCCCTATACCAAACTGCCCATGCTGGCCAGGGGGGAACATAGGAATAGTACTCACCAATACATGCCAGGATACCCAACTGGGTAAACGGAATCATCTATACAGTACTCAACAAACCCAAATCAAAAAACAATAAGGTGTACCTAACCACGCTTAAACTCGTAATAAAAAACAAACAAGGTTTTCTTACCATCCGTAACAACTTTAAACAAGAAACTAACAAGGTGTACTTAACCACGCTTAAACCCGTAATAAGGAACAAACAAGGTGTTCTGAACCAATCCGTAAAAACTTGTAACAGAAACAAATAAGGTGTACCTAACCACGCTTAAACCCGTAACCAAAAAAACAAACAAGGTGATCTTAACCATCCGTAACAACTTTAAACAAGAAACTAACAAGGTGTACTTAACCACGCTTAAACCCGTAATAAGGAACAAACAAGGTGTTCTGAACCAATCCGTAAAAACTTGAAACAGAAACAAATAAGGTGTACCTAACCACGCTTAAACCCGTAACCAAAAAAACAAACAAGGTGATCTTAACCATTCGTAACAACTTGAAACAAAAACAAACAAGGTTTATTTAACCACGCTTAAACCCATAACAAATGAACACCCAAATAAAACAAATAGGGTGTTCTTAACCATCCATAAACAACTGGAAACAAAAACAAACAAGGTGTATTTAACCACGTTTACACCCAGAACAAAAAACAAACAAAACGTTCTTAACCATCCGCAACAACTTGAACAGGAACCTAACTCTCTACCTAACATAATACGGGATTGGAGAATCTTGATAACGTGCGACGGCCCGTGCATTACCTTTGGTCCCCTATACCAAACTGCCCTTGCTGGCCAGGGGGGAACATAGGAAAAGTACTCACCAATACATACCAGGCTACCCAAACTGGGTAGACGGGATCATCAATACAGTACTCAACCAACCTAACCTAGCCTGTGCCTCGGAAAGCAGATTCTCCTTATAACCCATTATATGTATTATCTTACCAAATCTCTCTCCCCTTTCTTTCCTCCTCTTAAAGGCGTTAACATGGCGCAAGATAAGGTGTACAACAACTTCCAACTATTGATTAGAGTCTATTCTCATAAATTAACAACTATACAAAATAACTTAGCTTACAATTTTTTTTCTCTTTTTTCATTCTTTTTCTCACTCTCTTCCCCTTCTCTCAGGAAACTGAGAGAGCTGGGACGGTAGAGAATAGCCCGAACAGGCAGGAGGAGAATGCAGTCCGAACAGACGGCTCTCCTTCCCTCTACCTCCCTTCTACATATACACTTCTCCTCCACTTCCCTCTCCTCTCCAACCCTAATCCTAAAACCCTGACCCTAACCCTAACCCTAACTCTAGCTCTAAACCTAACCCTAACCCTAATGTTAACCCTAAGACTTAACCCTAAACCTAACCCTTAGCCTAACCCTAAACCTAAGCCTAGCCCTGGTTCTAAACCTAACCCTAACCCTAACGTTAACCCTAAGACCTAGCCCTAAACCAAACCCCAAACCTAACCCTAAACCTAACCCTTATCCTAACCCTAAAACCAAATCCTAACCCTAACCATTGACGAATAGAGGTCGTACCCAAACTCAACAAAATCCAAGGAAAAAAAAGATCCCACTGACAAATAGAGGTCGTACCCAAACTCTACAATATCCAATTGAAGATGGAAGAAGTTTCCCAATGACAACCAGAGACGGAGCTTACCTATACTCAACAAAATCTAAGAACATAGATATCCCACGGACAAATAGAGGTCGTACCCAAACTAAACAAAATCCAACCAACAAGAGTAGAAATATTTCCTAAAATAAACCAATTGACCGGGGGACACACACCAGGCTCTTGACGAAGCCCAGGTGGCCTGCCTCAAGGAGAGGGTGTATAGTTTGTTTAAAAGGCTGAAACACTCAATGATCCTGAGGTACACTACTGATGAATGTG
>NW_028293167.1:50000-54307 GCF_960531495.2 Zeus faber | reverse complement strand
ACCAGATGACCGGTCGTGTATTTGGCTGGGACGACTAAACGTGCCTCATATTGGTTTGCTTTAGACAGTAAAACATCACAGCACTGAGCCTAAGAAATATGTGATAAGCAACTGACAGGTCCAATTAGCCCTTGCTGACAGACCAGATATGCAATGTTTTTGTCTCGTCGCGGTTCACGTCGCCTGAGCCGCCGCAAATCTAAGAGGCTAACAAAAATGAGAAAGGGGCGTTAAAACCATTAGATAATACCCACTTGCACAATCGGCCGCGATTGCTTTTCCCCTTTCCAAAGGTTCAGTGCTGTCACGCTTAAACAACAGTCTAGAATGCGTCCTGGAAATGTGGTGAAGGACCTTTTCGTTCAAGGGCCTTACCGAGTGATAAAATAATTTTAAGCAGACGCTAAGATATTTAAAGCAGATGCTCGTGAAAATGTTTGTAAGAAGAATAATATGACAAATAAAAACCATTTATTTTTGAAGTGTATTTATTCACAAGTTACACAGGGCAGTATGTTTTTATTTTGACTAACACTGATATATTATCGTCTTGTATTGTCTAATTATGTTCTCCGTACATGTAGAGTCATTTTTGTTTGATAGTGTGGGACATACAGTATCTTTCTCCCTAATATTCATTTGTTTTTAATGCGTGGCGTCCATATGTGGACTAGTTCCCACACTTGGTGTTTCCATCGACCTTGCAGTTCCAGTTTGTTATCTCGAGGGCAATTTCCCCGCATTTGGTTACTGAAGTTAATTCAATTACCTGCCGACGATGGCGCTCACTGTGTTGGCCGAGCAGCAGCGAACCCCAACGTAGGGGAAGGACCTCCAGAGGCCCTTCTCAAAACCAGGGCTAAGATGTCCTCGACATGTCTGCTTGTGAACCGAATACACTTGATGTCACTGGCCTGCGTCGCCTCAAAGCCGTGCTGTTCAAAGAATGGACAAGTGGTTGAGCTGTGTTCCCAAATTTTGGGCACGTTCCTCGTCAGCGAGGTTTTTCTTTTTCCGCAACGGATTTTTAATTTTTTTTTCCATTCTGTCATCACTGTCATCGCTCCGTACTGTTTTTGTTGGAATTTTCGCCACTTAATTTAAAGACATGTTTGAGTCATTTTTAAGAAACAGCTTTGAATGAATAAAAACGGTTATTTTAATTTGGTGTCTGTACTTTCTGAGCTCCTTCCACATTTTTCCCCTTTTTCTCTCCCCCGTGTGAGTCCACACACACACACACATTGATTTATGCCGTGTGCTATCCAGGATTCTTTATCCGTAGAGTGAAGGTATGAGCAGAGTTGGAGTCATTAAAGTGCTGCTCACGCTTGGCACAGGCTCAGCTTACCACAGGACCATTAAGCCGTGTGCCGCTATTGCATTTCCACTCTTACACCTTCTCGCTTGTTCCTGCTTATCTCTGCGCAGCCTCCGGGGCAGAATGTCAAAGGAGGCGCAGAGTGTTTTTAAAAGATGCTTTCTGTCTGAAAGCTTTATTTTTGGACTCTGGAGCGAGATACCGTCAAGTAAGACCAGGTGGTGAGCCAGCCATGTTTTTGTTTTTTTTACCCCCCTGAATTATGTAATGGCTACGACCAGTGCCGAATGTTTGTGGAAGCCTACAGGAAATAGTAAGATAGAATCAGAAGTTAAGAATTGTCGTATCCTTTGCTTCCTACTCTGAATATGCAGCCCGGGTTACCTTTGGTAGCCGGCCTGGCAGCCCAATTACAGCCATAATAATCTCATACCCGATAACCTCACCTCATAAACCCAGACCTTAAAACACTTTTTTTTTCACAATGCTTAAGGATTGCCGTTTGCCGGGCGGGGGGGAATTTGCCACCGTGCCGTGAAGGGGGCCGGGTCGGGGGGTGGTGGTGGGGGGGGCGTGCCCTGAGCCTGCGCTTTATATTTTTCCGGCAAAGCCCGACCTCCCTCTGCTCGCTGGTGTCGAGGTCGGGGGCGAAATACAGAGTTTAGTCTCGAAACGCAGCCGTGCTTTTTTGTGCGTAACCCTAATACTCTTATTGTACACGTACTTAAAGTATTTATTTTCTTCCGTGCGAAACAGGGACACCCCCCCTCCCGTGAGGACGTTGTGCCCTGCGGTCTGGTCTTTGGTGATAAAAAGGGTGGGAACCCCTGCTATAAAGGACTCAAGTACCAGGCTGAAGTCAAACTTGACATCGACGTGGCTCTTTTGTCTGCAGGCCTGTCATGGCGCTGACAGGGACAGCGTTGGCGGGACTCGTTCCCGCACAAGCAGCATCCACCGTCCGCCGGCAGCCCGGGCACAATCCAGGGACTTCTCGCGCTTCACCGATCCCGATTCGTCTTTGCGGAAGGACGAAAAGAATTACAGGTTGGAAGGAATTTAAGAGAAGTTGTGTTTCTTTAACGAGGCCCACTGTTGGCGCGTTCCCCAGGACGGTCCGGGGGACGTTCTGGGTCTCCCCGCTGTGAGGGGGGAATGTTCCCGCCTTCCATTCCTCCCCCTTCCCTCCCATCCCTCCATCTGGTGACTTCGCTGGATGAACGGAGGCCGCGAACGGGCGGGGCCACCAGAGAGGGGCGGAAATCCGTCGGACGCAAAGTCCGCAAAGTTGGTCGTCGCTGCGCAGAAATTTGCATGTCGTAGGTTGTGCATGCAATTTTTTCCCCGACAATTTTTCGGGTAATCTCAGGAAGCGAAACGCCAACGTCTGCCAGCGCGAGGCAGGTTTCACGGCGTGCGGCCGACGCCTTTTTTGTTCTTCCAGGAGAGCTGCCCTGGAGGGACAAAGGCGTACGGACGGACGTCTCTGACTTCCTCTCACATCGGTTTGCACGGCTGCGCTCTCCTTTCCCTCGCACACAAACGCACAAACACATCACGACGCGGTTTTTGTTTCGCAATATCGCCCTATCAGTTCGGAATCAGAATCCAGTTCATTTGGCCAAGTTCATTTCCATATACGAGGAATGTGTCGTGGGGAGGATCGGTGCTGTCTGAAAGAAAATAACAAAGAACAAACAACAAATGATATAAGAGAAATAAAAACAGCCAAAAATAAATTTACAAAAATAGAAAAATAAACAAGTGTGAATATAGTTGGTTACACTGTTCAGGATGAATAGATAGTGTAAGTATACAATGGTATGTGTAGATGTGAGTAGCTATTCATTATTATTATGTTATCACTGATTTTTTTCACTGTTATTACGAAATATACATGAACGCTCAATTGATTTCTAAACTCGTTCCCTCTTTTCTCTTCCCCGGCTTCTTTCCCTGTGATCTGAGTGAAGCCGCCGGCCTCAGGGCTCCTCCAGACGCTTTCTCTCTGCACGCAAGTCTCTGAGCCTGGTTTTCCAGCAAAAAAGAAGAAGGAGGTTCTTGGCATTTTTGTGTGTGTGTGTGTGTGTGTGTGTGTGTGTGTGTGTGTGTGTGTGTGTGTGTGTGTGATGTAGTAAAAGGATTAGGGTATGGCAGCATATGCACATTTTTTCTTTTTTCTTTCTCCTTTCTTACTCTGTTTCTTTCTGTATTCATTTTTTTTCTAAAAATGCAAATTTTTTATTTCTTATTTCTTTTTTTTTTTATTACTTTTACCTATTTGTTCTGATGCGAGCTGCTTAAAACAAATAAAAAAAAAAACCAAACATTGAGTCATTTGTAGAGATAGATGTCGATAGAGAGTGTGTGTTCTACTGAAACGTTATCATCATTTAAGCTGCACTTTATTTGGTATGCTTAAATGGTTATAACCAGTGAAAGTGTGTTACTTTGGTCGTTTTTGGTAACCAAAAATACATAAATACATCTATTTTAAATATATTTAAGCACTAAGTGTAAGTACAACTTCTAACACATAAACTACGACTTTCAACCACTTTCAATTTAACCCAAAACTTTAGTATATTCATTGTGCATGCATAAAAATTTTACTAAATATAACTTACACCCAAGTTTAATATTTTTTTTTTTTTACTTAAATACAAGTTCCTCCATGTATCTGACACATCAACCTGCATAAAAAATGGCATCACTCAGTCGTAGCTGGACAGGATCTCGTGGGGTGTTTTTGTGTTTTTTGGTTGTTTTCCTGGGTGTGTGGCCCTGCCCTGCGCTGGGACACGGAGGGGGATCAAATCTGTTTTCTCTGGATCCCGCAAGAGAAGCTCTTAATCCCGGGACCAAGTCTGAGCAAATATCTGCACCACGGCACGCTCCGCCCGGCCTCCGTCAAAACAAAACACATTCTGACGAGAGCGGTTCAATTTCAGGCTTATTTAAAAAGAATATATATACTAAATACTAT